>NC_087086.1:29412080-29715224 GCF_036172545.1 Culicoides brevitarsis | reverse complement strand
CGTAATTACAAATTACTTGTCTCGTGCATTGTAATTTAAAAAGTTGTTAATTTATAATTTAACTGAACCGTGAAATAAAAGAAGAAGAAGTTTTAACTCGAAACTTTTTTTGATATTGTTTCATGGCGAACCTTCAGTTCTTGCAGCAGAATGCCCTGAAGAACAAATTAAATAAAACGGAATGAAGGAAAAAAAATACAGCGCCACACATAAAATAAAAATCATAAAAGCAGAATAAAACTTGAACAACTTCATCAAAGTGGTGAGAAAAGAATGAAGAAGAGAAAGAAGAATCTACAAAAAAAAAGAAGATAAAAGAGGCATTTTAAACTTTTTTTATGAGATTTTTTTCATCTAAGCACAACAAATTATAGTACAACAACAACAACGTTAATCGTTTTTTCATGCCGGATATTAGAATCATTTTTTGTGTGCGTATATGAGACGAACTGCCTGCCCTATTCTTATTGTCGATGCAATTTATATTTTTTTTATTTAAAAAGGATCAACAAAAAATACGAAGCACAAATGTTCATCATCATCGTTGTTGTTGTTGTTGTTGTTGACGAAGGAATAATAAATTGGGGGAGAAAAAATGGAATGGCGAGAATGTATTGAACGTTTTTTTTTTTGTTGTTGTTTGCTCGTTACTGCTCGCATGCCGTTGAGAAAAGCGTCTCTCGTATATTGCGGACATTTGGAAATAAAAATGTGTCATTGCTACAATTGTTCGTGATCATCATCGTGATGAACTGTATGCGCATCATATACACGTTTTGCGAAAAAAAAAAGGAAAATTTTGTACGTGAGGCACGCCGAGTGTTGTCGTACAATTGAAGCCGGAATATAAATGCAAAAAGTTGTAGAGAGGAATAATTTATAGGAGTAATTGGATGCGTTGTCGATGGGATGAGATATTTGTATTGTGAGGGATTTATTGGTGTTTTGGGGGAACGTAGCTGTAGCACATTGCAAATATGTTGTGTGCCTTGTGCGTTTAGAGAGTGTGTTGTATACTTTTTTTTACAGCAGTAAATTGGACACTTGCTGTGTTTTTGATGCGTCGCGTTGTTCGTAAATGTATAAAGAGCAGGGAGAGGGAACATGCGAGGTAATGATGAAGTGAAATTCGATGAGCATTTAGCAGTAATAGCGAAACATGAAAGCGATTAATGAAGGTGTTTAATTTTAATTACGTCAAATTTAAATGGGCAGCGTGTTTGATGAATTGGATGTGGTTGAGCGTTTGTATTATTTGGTTGTGTTGAATTTTTGGGAAAATTGGATTGATTTTTGAAAAAATAATGGAATGGGCTTTTTGTATGAATTTGTGAAATTAATGAGTTTATTATGCTATGGGGCATTTAAAGTGTATTTAATTTTAAATACATTTTTAATGTGGTCTGTATCTAACAAAGTATGGAAAAAAATCAAAAATTTGTTATTTCATTTTTTTAGAACTGCCATTTCTATAAAAATTGACTTTTAAGATTTTTTCTTAATATTTTTTTAAATTTTTTAATGTCTTGATTCTGCTCAAAAATTTCAAAATATTATAGTTATTTATTTTTTCTTTGCTTAAACTTCAGCATTTGCTGTTTTTGGCAGTAGGAGACGTAAATTGGGAAGACAATTTGCAGTTTTGACTTATTCTAATACTTAAAGCTATCTTAACTTAATGGACAGATCAGTATTCGTTAGTCAAGATTTTCTTTAGTTCTGATTTAAAATAGACAACGTTCTCGGTTCGGCGAATATTCACAGGGAGTTTATTAAAAAAGTTCAAGCCTTCGTTCCATACAAAATATTATCACGGGGTCTTTGTTTTAATATCAAGCATGAGGGTTTTCTTTTTAATTATTAGGTTTTGTTTTTCGACTTGTTTGTATCAAGGTACGAACTAAACTCTTCACTGCCTTCAATTTTCCTTCAGAGATCATTCAGAGTTGTATTTCTTGTTAAATAATTCTAGATTATCTTCTGGTTAAGCAAAGGTAGTCCACAAATAGTCGTCATTTGGTTTGACTTTTTTTTAAAACAAGTTGAAGAGCTCGCTATTAATCGCTTATTGAGCAACATTTACGATTTTTAGCAACTATTGACGATATAAAAGTGGGTACATTTCGTTACGTTTTTTTGTGAATTGAGTCCAGTTGACTTTCAATTATTACCACTTGTTGCCTGTGATTTAATGGTCTTCCTTATGGCTGTTAAACTTTTCTTTCGATTCTTTTATCAATGTGATATTTTCCTTTTTTTTCAATAAAAACAAGGATGTTTTACATCAACATAGACCCATCGCGGAAGGCATAATTGGTTTAGAGACAGGACGAGAACAAATACATAAAAATTTTTGGGACGACATTAAATAATTTTCCGATTTTCCTTCAAATAGTTGGCGTTTATCGGAAGCACGTCGAATTTCCTGTGTTTTTGTCAATTCCTATTTCTTGTAGTTCGGATGCCAGGTCGCCTATCAGCAAGTGACAGTCCCACAGAACATGATCGATCGTTTCGTAGCTCATTCCACAGTCGCATTTTGGCGAGTCTACGATCGTAATGCGGGATATTTTCCTTGATTTTGATTTAAAACAAAAAAAATTATTAAAACTTACCTCTGAACTTGAGAACCTTCTTCGTGTAGATATTGTAAGAAATTTTTGAGATATTCTCCATTTTTTTTACTTTGTTATTTCGAGACTTTTATCGATTGAGAATCAGCAATCGAAACTTCAAGTTCGATAAATTGATGTAAGGGCTCTTAGTTGGGTAGTCTCTCCTTCCATTTTGATATTAAGGCTCATTAAGGCTTGTAATAAGATGAACAAGAGGGGCAGATATGCCTAAAAATAAACAAAATTAAAATAAAAATTGTACCTAGCAAAAAAGAAGTAAAATTAATTTTTGAAAGTTTAGTCAATATAATTTACTTTCAAGATGTCAAAAATATCTCTTCAATCATTTAAACGTCGAAATAGAAAATGTCACTTCTCAATTTCAAACATTAGCAAATTTACTCATCACTCATCTTCATTACTGCTTTAATGCACTTATCGTCTTGTTCAGAGTACTTCAACTACTTGACTTGAAAAATGTCGAGACTCGAGATTAGCATCTGAAGTGAATTTCAAGTCACTTTTGACAAACAGACGACTTCCTTTGTAAAGCAAAAGTCATTTCGACGTTTTTGTGTCGCCCTTTTAATCTACTTATTTTTAAATAAATTCGACCTTTTTTGTTTAAATTTACATTTTCTACATTACTTCATATCGACTACGAACAAAAAACGATGAAAAATTTCAATACGCACAAAACTTGGCACTCATGACATGACTTTTTATACAATAACGCGCAACACAACACAACAAAAAAACGAAATATAAATTTTAATTAACAAGTTTCGTTGAAGGTTATATTTGTTTGCTTTTTTTGTGTGTGCTTCATCGAGCGTCGTGCGTTCAATTTTTTTCTGTTGAAACTTGCGTAACAATTGTTAATAAAAAATTTAAATTGGTGTTCATTTGAATGAATTCGGGAACGAGTCGATTCATCAAAGTCTGAGTTAAGGTTGAAAATCCTCCATGAAAGCGACGCGACAAATTCCTCCACATTCTTTCTTTTGTTTAAACAAGAAAAAAAGACAAGAACAAAGCAAATAAAAAATATCACGACATAAAATATTCTTCGTTCGAGTCTAACCACCAACACGTTCGTGATGCCTTTCTTCGCTCTTACGAAGGCAGCAAAGCATAAATCTAAAAGAACGCATGCGTGGGCGTTGAACTCTAATAAAGCTAAAAAATATTGGATTTTTTCTCGTCGTTGCATATTATTGCTGATTTATGAGACGCAGCGATGTTCTTTTATGGCAAGATGAGGCTTTTGTTCCTTTTATTGCTGCAGGGTGTGCGATTCAAGATTTATCTTCTTTGTTATAAAAACGAGTTTTTTTGTTGTTATGAAAAAAATGGAGATTTACGAGACAGGAAATTGAATTTTTTATAAATTTCATTAAAATTCGCATGAAATATTGAAATGAACTTGGAATGAGTTATCAAGTTTGATTTCTTTTCATTTTTATCAAAATTTTGCTTTTAGCTGCGATAATTTTGAACAAATCGCAAAAAAATATTCTCATTAAAATTGGGTGCGGCTTTTCCATTTTTTCTATATTTTCTGATTTTTTTCATTAAAAAGTTTCAAAATTTTGTTCTGTCACAATCTTTGAGTGCTCTAAAATATTTTTCATTACCTCAAATTGTCATAATCGAAAGTTTTCTTTACAAATTTTAACAAATTTTATTCAGACAAACAAAGAAATTCTCCATTTTTTCTCGCACCCGAAATTTTCTTCTAAGCGACTGTCACGAACCCTTGCGTCAGTTTCTTCTCGTTTTTTGTTAAAATAATTTTTGTCGAACTCAATTTCACTTTTTCGACATTTTGTTAGCGAGCCGAAGTGAAGCTTTTCGGATTTCCCCTTGTTCGGTGTTCAAAAGAGCGATGATTGGTTGAATTTTCAGGGGGCGTTGACGAACGAAAAAAAAGAGCGAGAGAAAAGATAAAAAAGAGTGAGAAGGAGATAGTAAGCATTTGCTTTCAAAACTGCTTGGAGGAAAAAAGTGCCATAGTGGCAGTTTTTTCAAAAGTGCTTGGAGGAAAATGGTGCAAAAGTAAGCAAAAGCAGCCGAAGTTGGATTAAAGAAAAAGTGCAATGAGGTTTAGATTTTGATTTTAGTGAAAATTTCGGAAATTTGAGAGAATTTTGAATGAAATTATATGAAATTATTCAATGACATTAGATGGGTTTTTGATTGATTTAAGAAAAATTTCTAAATTTAAGAAAATTTTGACTTTTCAGATGAATTTTCTATGAAAATGTTATGAGCTATTGGATTTTAGTTTTATTTAAAGATTTTTTTTTAATAAAAAGTAAATTAGATTCTTAAAACCCAAAAATTTGCGTATTTTTTATAATTTTTCATAAGAGATTTTTCTTTAATGAATTCCATTGATTTTCTTGACAAGTAGAGAAAAAATTCGTCGTTTCCTTGTTTAACAAGTAGATGGCGCGCAAATCACCAAATATTGAGTCTCTCTCCAAAATGGCGAAACAACTCACGAAAGCGAGAAATGTTTGTTGTTAGGAAATTTTTCGAGATTTTTTGAATGAAAAAGGAGCTTTTAAGTCAAACTGACTTATGAAAAACTTAGAAGAATGTCTTTAGAATATCGCTATATAACAATTATTGCACAGTTCAACGTATTTTTCAATAAAATAAAAGAATTTTTATTAATCAATTCAACTTGAATGAAAGTTTGAGTTTTTATGTTGCTCTGCAAAATCAAAAATGAACAGATAAATTGAATTTTAATTTTGATTTCTCATAAAAGAAATTTGATAAGTCATAATGCGACGTGTAAGACTGAGTCAAAAAAATTTGACTAGAAGTCAAAATTAGAAAAATTGCCTTTGTTAATTGAAACTCCTAGGGGACAATGCCTCTATTATGCGTCGCTCATGTGTTCGTATTAAAAAAGAGGGAGAATATAAAAACACAGAGAACTCCATTAAATTTTTATGACACACTATACTTATTAAATTAATATAATTTAACAGATCTTTATTAACTTACTTCAAGTCTTTAATTTGGCTGAACACAAATTCTTCATAATAGCTATTTGTCTTATCATAAAAAAGGTAATAATAATTAACGTTGGGGTACCAAATTTTTATGAAAAATTTATCCCCGTATCATATACATTTTGATTTTGATTCAATTTTAATGAGTTAAAAAACTCATTTGAAAACTACAGAAAAGGCTTATTTTTTCGAAGGAATTATGAACTCTATTAGCTCAATTGAAAAAAAAGGATAAAAATAAATCAAAAAAAAAATTTTGAAAATACAAGCTAAATTCAAAAGTCGAAAAATTTCATACATTTTTTAAGAAACTCTAAAAGCCAAATATTTCAAATTTTTTTGATTATTACATTACGAGTTTTTAAAAAAAATGTTAGTGGCTTTGTTCAAGACTTTTTTAGGCATAACAAGCAAACCTATTGAATTTTTGAAAAAAAATTTTTTTTTAATTTTGATTTTCGACCAAAAATTCAAAAATTGCTTGAAAATCATGAAAATCCCCAAACATCGAGGTTGAGGTAAAATTTTTTGAAAAAAAAAAAATTTGTTTAAAAAAAAAAAGATTTTTTTGAAAGAAAATTTTTTTTTCACTAGAATTGTTTGTTGTCTCGAGTAGATCATTTTTCACCAAGAAACATATGCCTGCAAATCTACCATTGCTTCAGAAAAGCCAAAAATATAATTTTTTTTCAAGTCTCGCCGCGCGAGACGTAGATTTTTTACTGTGTAAATGTCATTGTATAAATATTTTATAATAACTCAAATTTAATTTGTAACTTTTTTAACAATAATTAATTAAGTCACATTAAACTTTGGACCTGATGTCTAGACGTTTTATTAAATTGTTATTATTCTTTTGTAACTCATTTGTTTAAATTTTGATCTCTTCCTTTTGAACTGAATACTTGCACTGTAACCGTCTTGTATTGTAACAATAAAAAAAGAACATTACAAATCTGAATGTTGCTGACGTATAAAATGCTGTCCAAATGAATAAATAAACGAGTAACATCCTACTATAGAATTTAAACAAAAGGCACCACACATTTCGCATTCTCGAGAATTTATGTTCCTTACTGTGTGTACGAAATAATTTATTTACTCAATTTTCACTATATCAACAACGCAACTTTTGTCCAACACACAACATTTTCATAACTTACTTTATTATTTATGGACTGTCTGTACTGCTCCGACAGCATGCTTCGTATGTTGACAGCATGCTAGAACACGCGTTTAATTGTCGGTATAGAGATGGAGAAGCCCGACTGTCTGTTAACTCAACAACATTTACGCATTGAGAAGAAAATTACCTGAGAGGTTTTTACTAATCGCCAAAAAAAATTTTTTTTTTCCAAAAATAATTTTTTTTTATGATATAAAATATTTAAACAAAAAATAATTTAAATCTCAGATAATTTTGTATCAAGAGTGCATTGACTCACGTACATGCTAAACAGAATTACAGGAAGATAAAATGCGTTCTGTACAGTCGCGCTGATTATTCCGTGAGAGATTTCAGTTTCAGCGATATTCAGTCATTATTTAGCAGTCGTGCGCGAAAGTTCAATTTAAATTTCGATAGAATTTTTAATAAAAAAAAAAATAATTGAAAAAATACTCATTTCATGAATGAAATCGTAACTTAATCGGTAATAACCTTAAGATTGGTTAAAGCGTTAAGAGACAAAAAATAATAATTTAATTTAAATTTAACAGAAAAAAAATGAAAAAGTCAATTTAATTAATTTTAATTTTTTCTAAATTTAATTTTAAATTTAAAAAAAAATCAACTTAATTTAATTAATTAATTATTTTAAATAAAATTAATTAATTTAATTTTTTAAATTTTAAAATAATTTAATTTTTTTAAATTTTAATCAATTAATTTGAATTAATTAATAAAAAAATATTTTTAAATTAATTAATTAAAAAAAAATATTTTAAATAAAAAAAATTAAATTAAATTAAAAAAATTAAATTAATTAATTAAAAAAATAATTAAAAAAAAATTAATTAATTAAAAAAACAAAATTAAATTAAATTAAATTTAAAAAAAAATAATTTAAATTAATCAACTAAAAAATCAATGATAAGCTAATTTCAAAAAATTCGTTAAATAATTTAATTATTCAAAGATGCAAATTCAATAAAAACGAAAAAATAAAAAAATCAACAAAGAAAGAATACGAAAGTTAAAGAATATCAAACAAAAAAAAACAAGAACACTCCATAAATTTTCCAGAATTTTGACCTCAAATCCAGTCTAACCAGTTTCCCATAAAAAAAACTTCTGAGTAGCGCATCCTTGCCACTACTTTTGCTTCTTCTCCTTCTTCTTCTGCAAATTCTTGCAAAGAAAAAAATAGCTGCAACGTAACGGCAGTTGAATGACTCAATAAATGCACCAAATAAAGGCTCGTAATTCACGTTCAAGGTTAATAAACAATTCCAATTATTTAAACAAGAATTTAAAACAAAGCAAAACGAGAATTGGAAAGAAAAGTCCTTGCGAAAAAAAAGAGAAATCCATCAAGAAAAGTGACACCCAATGAAATAATTACGGTTTTTGTGTTTTTTTTTATGCATTTGTCTCGCGCGCATAATGCAAAAAATGCAGCAGCTTTGAACTTGAAATACATACGTCGCAAAGGCAATGAATTTAATCCAAGTCAACAACGAGTTTTGGTGTCGGTCGTATCAAGTGCAACGAATTCGTACACGAATCATATGTTGTTGCCGGTTGTTTGTTTATTTTTTTAGCATGTGAGATCTTAAAATGCGCTTTATGTTTTGATATGTTAATTTTTTTTCGTTAGAACATGATGTAATGATTTGGGTCAATTGGATAGTTAGGTGTCAAGTATGTCGATTTATTGAGTATTGAACGTGAACGAAACACGTGAAAATGAACTTGCATGACCTCGATGATGAATTTTGTATGTAAATTGTTGTAAATAAAAAAATATTATTGTTGTAATGATTGTAATTGTAAAATGATTTAAAAACGGTCAGAAACGTACAAGAAGGTTGAACGACCTGATTATTTTTTTGCCGTTGTAGTTTTTAGGTACTTATTTATAATAATAAGAAGTGAAAAGACTAAAGTGATGATTATAAGTCATCTGAAGATGAGACAAGAGGAACAAACAAATTAAAATTGTCAATGTCACGTTGATTTTTTTATATCAAAAGAAGAATGGGAAGTGTTAGTGTACGGAAAGATCGTTTTAAAAAGGAAATAATAAATATTTTAGAACTTTTATGATTAAATCTCAAAGTTCAGTTTTTTTTTGTAAACAAAAAGGAATTTCAAACAAGCAATTCTGGAAAATTACCAACAATAATTTTTTTTGCTGTGTTATTTCTTTTGAACTGAATTGACAAAAAAATATCAAAAGAAGCTTCAATTATTTTCAAAAAAGAACCAAAAGTTATAAGCTTACAAAATGAAAACTCGATACTGAAGCGATTTTTCAACTTAAACGGACCCAGTTCGAAGAAGAGAACCTAAAAGAAAATCTTTATAGTCCTCTTAGCAGGTTCAACTAAACTAAAGAACAAAATCATGAAATATATTACTAACTCCAATTATTTTTTAGACGTGGAAAAAATTAATTATTTTCCGAGATCCAAACTCAATCCTCAAAATTAGATGTACAATTTTATTTAAGTCAAATTTGTACGTTTTTTAAAAATTTCAATTTTAAAATTGCAAATTCTCCTCATTTTTCTCTCAAAAATTTGAAACATCTTTATAATTTTTGCAAATTTCCCGGGAACAAGGCCCCAGGTTTCCGCATTCTTCCTCAAGTGATTCCAAAAATCTTCAGATATTGATCAATTTGGGTCTTGATAAAAATACAACGCCAAGTTGATAAAATCATTGAAGTTTGATTTTGAAGAGATAAGACTGAATTCATTTAAATTATTTCCCAGTCAGTTAGGTTGCCTTTGGCAAGAACAATAGAACTAAAGATACAGAGAGTGATTTATTAACTTTTCATCATACTATAGATATTTTCCTGAGATCTTGAATGCATTTTTTTACGTTCGAATGATTCCAACTACACTTCATCAAAGTAATTTCCGACAAGTAAATTGCATCACATTGTCAAAAACATTCTAATACTGCCTTGACGAGCCTCTAATACACTTTTAATAATAATAATAAAATTGTCATCTATAATTATCCTTAATAATCTCCTACTCAATTATTCTATCTCGACACCAAAAGTGAATCACTAGCTATCAAATGACCGTCATCATCCCTTTTTTCATAAAAGATCCTCGATTAATAAAATTACGATGTATCAAAACATTAATCATATCATTTTCGTAATTGTCATCTTTAGTAAGCCGTTCAAAGATCATGAACAAAACACCTACCTATCAACCACTTGAAGTTGTTAATCAAAATGTAAACAATATTGACTGAGACAATGTTAAAATTTATTCTGAATTAACTACCTGTTTAGTTACGTGGCTATTATATCATTGCTGTAATTATTATTATTAGTGTTGCACTCGATAAGTATCTGTTTTTGCTGATATTTAATTATTTGAGCAGTTCCGTTGTATTTTTCTCACAAATTGACAATAAATTATCTTATGTGAGAAAAAAGGGTTTAACTACCACCGTAAACAATATATGAACATAAATTTTAATGTTGCAGTTTGACCACCTACTGCTGATGATTTAAGATTGTTTTTACCCTTAACCCTAATAACATCATCAATTAAAACTGCATTGACCTGCATTTCGTTGTCCTTGATAACCGCTTGAAGTTTTTGTCGTGCAAAAACAAATCGGAAGAAATATTCGGAACGTGTCAACGACGAGATTTTGTTTAGATAAAAAAAAAATGTTAAAAAACGTTAGAGTAAACGAATTAGTGATGATTAAACTGAGGTGTGATAAAAGTTTTTGTACATGCGTGCGACATAAGTGTTTGCGTATCGAAACGACCAGAAGAAGCATTTATGAGGAATGTGCTAAATGTTTATCATTTTTCGATGTGATAGATTGAGTAGTTGATAAATATTCGGTAAGGCACGACGCGTTAGATTAGATTTTTGTCAGAGTAATTTTTAAAAAGTTCTTGTGTTCTTACGCAAAAAAAAACAAATATTTCCTCATAGGCAAAAAATGCGTCAATATCAAAAAGTTATTACCGATTAAATTTGATTTTTTACATTCCGGTCTGTTTTACATTTTATTTAGAAAAAATTGTCTTATGTTCATTAAGGAGTCTGTCCGAATATATGAGAAATGCTATAGTTCAACAAAATTATTTCTAAAAATTGAGTCATTCAGTGATATTTAACTAAACGGTGAAAATAACCCGAGTTGATGTTAGATGTACGTTTTTTTTTATAGATCTAATACTTAATTTGTTTCAACGAACAATAGCCGCAAGTCTGACTGGATTGCTTTCTTACTAAGCAGTTACTCCTTTTAAATCTAATAATGTCATTTCCATTTTAAATTGAACTTTGAAATTATGAATTTGTACCTTTTGATGATATCTTAGAATATCCTAATGGCTTGGATATGTTGCCGAAATATTACCTCATTGTATACTTATAATATTTTAAAAGAGGACTGTTGAGGAAGTTTACGTTTTTTTTTTTGATTTGTCTTACTCGTAAAACTTATCGGCATTGTATAGCGGTTCAACCTCTTTCTTTTTTTTTGCCCTCAAGTTTGCCAGGAGACTTTTTATTAACGTATCCCATAAAGTGTCGTACCCAACGTTAGTGTACCCAACTTCAATGAAATTCTGAGTACTTTTATCTTAAGATCGCTAACCACAAATTTCTTTTGCTGTTTTGTGATCGATTGTCCATTCAAAATCATTCTCATCATCAGTACCAATTTTGCAAAATCGTTATCTTCTCTTTCTCAATACGATTTCATTTTTTTTATTCCATGGTTGGCCATTTATAAAAAAATTAAATAAAAAAAAAATAAATTAAAAAAAAATTAAATATAAATTTATCTTATGATACTTACCGATTTATTTTTCGTAAGTTATCTAAATATTAGGTTGAATTCAATCCAATAAAAAAATTGAAACAAAATGCGCTCAAGTCTTTCGTTTCACGACAATTATCTCGTAATATTTTGGCACTCCGCACTATTTTTTATGCTACACTTTTTATTATCACACCTTATTGCGTGACTGTTTAACATAAATTGCTTTTAATAAGACAAAAAACCCACAAAAACAAATTATCCACAGATTAAAATGCGTATCATGCATCAGAATCATAACGATGTTTTGCGTTGTTTGAACTATCCGTTATAGCATTCACTCTCAATTTCCATGTCATTAACAATCTATGCGAGATTTCATCAATCACTCTCGATTTATTATGACACATTTCTGATTTATATCAAATTCTAGGCTAGAATTACTAAATAAAGAACTATCCATCATGCCATCATCTGTGATATCACACAAAAGTGCCATTGCTGTATTTTTCCTAATATTCATTGTGATGAACGTCCTTGACCTCAGTGCGGGTATCAAAAACGTCAATCCCGTTGACGGGCATCAGTATCGTCCGATTTTACGAACTGCACGTGAAGGATTTTTCAATTTTATCGGCTCCAACGGGAATGACGAGTACTCGTTTAATCTCAACATGAAACGTGGTGTGAGTCGCTTCGTTGCTTTATTGCGCGAACGTGAAAATTTTTTAATCAAGTTTCTTTCGGCAGAAATTGCAGAGGCAGTTCAAGGCTTCCGAGCCGTTTTTGTGCGACGTGAATGTTGGTCGTCGCAGTCAAAAGGTTCCTGATTCCGTGCACAAATTGCTTCCGGGTGACATTGACATCATTGGGGCATTTGGTGACTCGTTGACAGCTGGAAATGGTGCCATGGCGACAAACATTTTGCAAATTATGACAGAGAACAAGGGCATGTCTTGGTCGATTGGTGGTCAAGGAACTTGGAGAAAGTTTTTAACACTACCAAATATTTTGAAGGAATATAACCCGAACATTTACGGATATTCGTTAGCTGATGGCTTGTCGTATCACAAAAGCTCAGTGTTTAACGTAGCGGAAATTGGAGCAATGTCTCGCGATATCCCTTACATGGCCAAAGTGCTTGTTAAACGCATGAAAAGTGATCCGAAGGTCGATATCAAACATCATTGGAAACTGATAACACTCCTAATTGGGGCGAACGATTTCTGTTCGGACATGTGTTACCACGACACACCAGAGGTTATCACAAAATTGCATGAAAAACATTTGCTCGCTGCATTACGAACCATTCGTGATAATCTGCCACGTACGATAGTTAATGTTGTATCCGCCCCTGGTAAATATCTCTTAGGCACCCTTATTTATTTACATGTAATTATTATTTTTCTGATGCAATCCAAGTTTCAAGTTACTCAAAAACAGAAGATGAATCAACACTTTAACCTCTTTTGACTTGAACCGCATTTTCACTCCCCTCACCTATTATTCGAAACATCTAATCCAATATTTCAACCCTAAGCAATTCACTTCTTTATTACATATTTACATTTTTTTCCTCTTCTTCTTCCTCAAAACAGACGTAACAATCCTCCTCAAATTCACTGGGAAGCCAATGGAGTGTGTAGCAGTGCACTATGTCGAGTGCCCGTGCTTCTTCTCGTCTCGTTTCGGCAAGAATCGCAAACGATATGTGAAAATTATCAAAGATTGGCATGCAATGGAGAGGAACGTCACTGATCGAGATGAATTTCATAATTTGGCAGATTTTACAGTCAATTACAATCCATTTACGAGCAAATTAGTGTTCCCGTTGAACGAAGAAGGGCGCACAGATTTTCGGTATTTGTCCATGGACTGCTTTCACTTGAGTCAGAGGGGATATGCCATTGCGACAAATGGGTACTGGAATAATATGATGGAGCCGTACGGGAATAAGAGTACGACGTGGAGTAGGAAGGAATTTGTGGATTTCAAGTGTCCGACAAAGGAGATGCCATATCTACGAACAAAGGGAAATAGTTAAGGTAGATGGAATTTAAATTAAAATGAAGAAATAAACTTTAAGACTGCGTTGATGCTTAGTTTAGTTTAAATACATTTGAGCTTTAATTTTGAAGAATTTTAGAACGACTTTTTTCTTAACGTCACATATTTTTTCAAGAATTCAAGGGCATTCATATAAGATATAAATAAAAAGCTCTTTAGCTCCATCTTTACAGGATGATATTAGATTTTTTCACTCGCGACTTTATCTTAGCGAATACTGGCCTTTAACGTACTCCTTTATTTTGATCTTTGGCGACACGAAAGTCACTTGACAACTCAATCGCAGCACTAATCTTAATGAATTCACTTGCTTTTTTATAAAAAAATGAGTTCTGGCTATTTGAAGTTCGATATTGTGGCAGACAATTGTGAGGCGCTCGGTTGTATAAGTCGAGAGAAGACCAATTTTTGCTTTGTGAATCAGCAGGAGTGTATTGAAGTATACTCGATGTTTCACATCCAGCAGATTCATATCCCGTAGCATTGATTCTACGTTGGATCTGTTGTCTTTTAGGTGAATTGAGCTCAATGCAAGGTTGCAGAGTATTTGTAGCTTTTTCAGTGTCTCATCGGTTGCAAGGAATAAAAAACTTAAGCATCAATAGGTAATGAGTTGTTGACACACAAAAGATCCCAGAATCTCAAAATACCTAATCGTAATTTTTTTTTTTTTGAATTAATTGAAATTTTTTAATGAAAATAATTAATTAAATTAATTTAATTTAACACAAAGAAACAATTAAAACACCTTTTTAATTCCTCAATTAAAAAACATTTATTTGTGCAACATGTTTCGACTTGTCAGGTCATCGTCTGGCACACGACTGAAGAAAAAACGTTTTTTATCATCTTATCGAATTGAATAGATAAGATGATACGGGTGGCGGCTCTCTATTCATGAGTTTGCTTTCTCGTGACATTAGCAAACTTTCCCATGCGTCAAGTTTTGCATCATTTTTCACAAACTTTTTTCGTTGCATGCTGCCAATTTCGTGATTCAGATTGATCATATGTTCACTTACGCTCGTTTTCCATGCATGTCCGTTAATTGTTGCACTTACGTGCTCTTTTAAGCGATCCTTGATGGCGCGTCGACTTTGACCAATGTAGATGGAATCGCAATTTTTGCAGGAAATGCTGTAAATTCCGGATGTATTTTTTGGCAACTGTTTGTCCTTCAGATTTACGAGGGCATCTTGAATGGTGTTATGGTTCCTAGTTACAACGTGGATGCCGTGTTTTCTTAAAATTGTCGACAACGGATTCGTAATTCTTGGGTAATTCGTAATTCGTAATTTTTTAAATTTATTTTTTTTTTAATTTTTAAATTTAAATTTTTTTTTTAATTTTTTAAATTTTATTTTTTTTTAATTTTTAATATTTCAATTATTTTTTGATAAAATCTTACCTAAAAAAAAATTTTTTCTTCTAAAACAATTCTTTACAGTAAAAAATTTCAAATTAGCTTTTGGCTCATATTCAAAAAAAAAAAACTCATAAAATTTTATAAGAACCTTCTTAAAAGCCACGACTTTGTTTTAAAAAACGCAACTAAACGCTACAAAAAATTTAAATTCTTACGTTATTAAAATTCTTTTAACAAAAAATAAACACAAAAGTTCAATAAACTTACCTAATCATAAAAAAAAGATAAAAAAATAAAATATTTAGTCTAACACCTTCATGTCTACGTCATTTTTCGTATTACGGAAACACACACCAACCCATTTATAATCCGCACCGATACAAATCAGGTTCCGCGACAAAAACATCAGGATCGTGCCGTTAATGGTTTCACTTTCAGTTGATCTTTAACATCTGTGCGCGATGGTTTGTTTTGTTTCATCTTCAAAAAAATTTGACAAATTTATTGATTTTGTTACGCATCTCGTTAAACCAGTTTCTTTTGTCAAAAAATTTTGCGTGTATCTAAAAATATCGGCTATAAAATTATGAAATCTGTCATTATTGTATTTTTTGTTATCACGACGAGCTTCGTGGGCAGGTCGTGGAGTATTAAAGATGTCAATCCCGCAGATGGACTTCAGTATCGCCCAATGTTACGAGCAGCAGTTGCTCGACTCCGAAACTTCATTGATCCTCGAAAAGATGATACTTCGTTCAATATTAACATGAAGCGTGGTGTAAGTTATTTTTCGCTGAAAAAAAGCTAAAATTAAGTTACCTTGATTCGTTTGACAGAAAATCCAAAAGCAGTTTAACGTTTCTGAGCCATTTTTCTGCGACTTGAGTATTCCGTGGCGAAGTCGAAAAGTTCCAACTTCTGTGCATAAGTTACGTCCCGGTGATATTGATGTCATTGCAGCTATGGGAGACTCACTAACGACCGGAAATGGCGCCATGGCGACGAATATTTTGCAAATCCTTTTCACGAACAAGAAAATGTCATGGTCCGGTGGCGGTGAAGCAACTTGGAGGAAATTTCTAACATTACCAAATATTTTAAAGGAATTCAATCCAAATTTGTATGGATATTCGCATCAAAAAGGTCCCGAACTGAATGTGGCAGTTGCAGCTACTTGGTCTCGAGATCTTCCATTTATGGCACAAGTTTTGGTGAATCGGATGAAAAATGAGACAAAAATCGATCTTCACAAACATTGGAAGCTCATAACTCTCCTTGTTGGAGCAAATGACTTTTGTTCAGATGTTTGTCATTACGAAAATCCAGAAGTCATCGCAAAATTACATGAAAAAAATTTGCTCAATGCTTTAAGGATACTTCGTGATAATCTTCCACGAACAATGGTGAACGTCATTTCCACTCCAGGTAAGTTTATTTTTTAAAATTTTAATAAATTTTTCATCAAAAATCTTTTTTCAGACGTCACAATTTCCCTTAAATACACAAAAATCCCTCTGGAATGCATTCCAATGCAACATTTCTTCTGTTCCTGCTTCTTTTCGACTCGTTTCGGGAAAAATCGAAAAAAATACAAGAAAGTTATCCATCAATGGCATGCTGTGGAAAAAGATGTCACAGATCGTGATGAATTTCATAATTTGACGGATTTTACAGTGAATTACAATCCTTTTACGATAAATTCGGATTTTCAATCGAATGACGATGGAACCACGGATTATCGGTATCTGTCGGATGATTGTTTCCATTTTAGTCAGAGAGGATATGCAAGAGCAGTAAATGCCTATTGGAATAACATGTTGGAACCGTATGGGAGGAAAAGTACGACTTGGAAGAAGGAATTCACGGAATTCAAGTGTCCGACGAAGGAGATGCCGTATTTAAGGACAAAAGGAAATAGTTGAATAAAGATTTTTAGTTTTTGGATAAATTTGATTGACTTTGAGTTTTTCAGAAAAATTATAAAAAAAAATGAAAAAAACATAAAAATTACGAATTAGGCTGACTTAGGCTGATACAATTATCAAAAATGTTTTCGGTTTTTTAACATATAATTTTTTGAGAAATTCTGTCGAAAAAGATAAAAATTTCCGTTGAAACTAGTTCAAAATTAAATATTTCCATACACAGTAAAAAATCTACATCACAAAAAAGCGAGACGTCGAAAACTGATATTTTTGGCTTTTCTGAAGCAATGGTAGGTTTGCGGGCATATGTTTCTTGGCAAAAAATAATCTACTCGAGACAATGAACAATTCTAGTGAAAAAAAAAAATTTTTCAAAAAATTTCAACCTCAATTTTTTTCGAGTTTTTTGAAAATCAAAGTTTTTCAAAAAAAAGCAAATTCAGGTATTAATTGTATCGAAAATCAAAATCTGTCGAAAAAGTTAAAAAATTGCGTTAAAACTAGTTCAAAATTAAATATTTTCATACATTTTAACATTTTTAGTTGAAAATCATCAATTTAGAAGAGAAAATATTCCAATTTTATAAATTGGTTTTGAAAAAAAAAACAAAATTCTCAACAATTAGACAGAAAATTGTACTTTTCTGCTTTGTGAGATACTCGATATACATCCCACATAATATTCAGAAAATCTATAAAACCAAGAACATTTTTGATAATTGTATCAGCCTTAGTCGATTTATTTAAAAAGTGGCATAGTTTTCGGATATATTTTTGCTTCTAATAACGAATAAGATTGTCGACGGGTATGACGAAGCTTACGGGTAACTCCATTTCGTTAAAAGAAGGATATGAAGATGAATCATTTCAATGAGCGGTAATAGGAGGAGCTTTCAAGTTGCTTTAAATTGTCTTTTGGTATAAAATAAACTCATTGTCATAATTTTAAACAGTACAGTTCCGAAAATCAACCAAAAAATGACAGAAGAGGAGAAAAAATTTATTTGTGATCTTTGTCAGAACTCGTTTACAACTAAATTTAACATAAGTAGACATATTGAATCCCATATCAGTGAAATCATCAAAGATCATCCTAACAGTCGGAAATGCAAGCGCTGTTCGAAATTTGTCTTAAAAGAAAATTGGAAAGATCATTATCGAAAGAATCACAAACCACGAAAGTGTGAAAAATGCGGAAAGTATTTCTTCAATGCAGGTCCTTTTTATAAACATAAAAAAGCACACAACAGTAAAAAATTTACTTGCGATCTGTGTGGACAGGAAAAAACACGAAAACAAGAAATGGAAAGTCACATGATGTTTATTCATCTTAAAAATTTTCCTCGAGAAAAATGTGAATTTTGTAACAAAATGATGTATGTTACATATATGAAAAATCACATTCAACAAGTTCACGAGAAAAACTACAAACATAAATGCATCGTTTGTGAAAAAGGTTTTCAAAAATCATCAGACTTACGAGATCATCTAGCATTGAAACATTTAGAGAAGGAACTTTACAAGTGCTCAATATGTGAAAAATCATTTTCAACTCAACAATCCGTCGAGATGCACATCAAGGCAATTCACAAAAGAACTATTGCTGGTAAATGTGAAAAATGCGGAAAATCATTCACATCAAACTACCGAAGACACATCAAACTACATGAAAACAATCCATTTTGTTGCACTCAAAATTCATGTTTCAAAATGTTTAAGACTGAAATTAATCTGAAGAACCACATAACGGTTAAACATACATATGGCTTTAAGTGTGACCAGTGTGATAAAAGTTATGGTAATGGACGATTGTTAAAAAGACACAAAAAAATTAAACATTAAGTTACAAAATTTCGAAATTCTTCAAATAAATTAAAAATCCATTAAAAATCCAGGCTGCTCTAAATTTTTTTCTATCTTTTTGTCCCATGCCCCATTTTAAAAGTCGAAAACCCAAAAGGGCAAAATAAAAAAAAAGTTGAAAATTTCACCAAAAATTACCGTTCTTGGTCTATTTTCATAATTTTTCAATAACTTTTCAAAAATTTTTTTTTCAAAAATCATTAAATGATTGAAATGATTAATTAATGAATTAATGATCGAAAAATTTTTTTAAAAGTTTTTTTATGAAAAATTATTTTTCAATTTTTTAGTTGAATTGCTATCAAATCAATTTTAAATAAGAAATTCTCTATACATTAAAGTTTACGAAAATATTGATCAACGGTCAAAAATTCATGAAATATTTCTTGCATTTTTGCATTAAAAAGTATTTCAAATTTTTTTTTGGCACCTTCCATTTTGAAAAAAAGTTTTTGGGACAAAAAGTTCGAAAAAAATTTGGAGTGCAATATAAAAAAAAAAGTTCAAAAATGGACCATTTTTTGGTATTTTTCGATATTTTTTTAAGAAATTTTCAAAAATTTTTTAAAATATATTAAATTTTCAAGAATTTGTTATTCATAAACTAAATTTAAAATTTAATATGAATTATTAAAAATATTTTGACAGAATTATTAAAAATATTTCCAAAAAAATATTTTGACAGTTATTTTTTTTAAATTTTTAAATTAAAATACTTTGATATCAAATTTAAATTATCAAAACTCATGTAGATAGCACAAAAACAATTAAAATATTCATTAATGACCAAAAATTATTAAAATTTTGTCATTTTGTATGAAAAAGTGTTTTAAAAATATTTTTTAAATAAAACAAAAACATCAAAAAAATTTTGGAACGGCCTAAGTCAAAAAATAGGGAGTTTATTGCTCATACCCATATCATGATTCATATTGAGTACTAAAAAAAAGAATATAAAGAACCTATTTTAAATTTTTTTGTACAGTACCATTCAGAAAATCATACGAAAATCTAGGATGGCAAAAGCATCAAAAATATTTGTCTGCGATTATTGTCAGAAATCATTCGGAACAAAAGGTTCTTTACAAAAACACATGGAAATCCATCTCAATCAATTTATTAGAGATCATCCAATCAGTAAAAAATGTAAATACTGCAGGAAATTTATCTTAAAAGAAAATATGGAAGAACATAACTTGAAAAATCACAAACCAAGAAAGTGTGAAAAATGCGGAAAGTATTTCTTCAATGCAAGTCATTTTAATCAACATAAAAAAACACACGAACAACCAAAATTTACTTGCGATATTTGTGGAAAAAAGAGCGTTACTAAACAACAATTAGGAACCCATATGAAAACTATCCATCTGAAAACTTTTTCTCGATTACAGTGTAAATTTTGTGACAAAATATTCTTCACTAATTATATGCAAACACACATTAAGATTATGCATGAGAAAAACTTTAAACAAATATGTATCGTTTGCAAAAAAGGCTTTCAATCCTCAACGCGATTAAGAGAACATCTAGCAACTAAGCATTTAAGTCAAAAGCTTTACAAATGCTCAATTTGTGATAAAAGTTATAGTACTAAACATAGCCTTAACCGCCATATAAACATGATTCATGAAAAAAAAAATCAATAAAAATGTGAAAAAAAAATTAGATTTTAAATTAGAATTAAATATATGAATAAAATGTATTAAAATTACGCTTTTGTTTTATTTTTAATAATTTTCTTAATAAATATTAATTAATAATTAACTTTTTTCAATTTGACTGTATGAGATCGTCTTATTCATCAAATAATAAACTAAAAAATAAATAAAAATAAAATTTTCATTAAAAAAAATAAATTTTAAAAACTCACAATGTCCCAAAACAGCGACTCCAACAGAAAATGTCAAAAATCGTCCTTTAACCAATAAATACCCAAAATAAATTATCACAAAAGAAATTGTTACGAATATCCATCCAACAGTATTTAACAAACACACAAGTCTCGGTTTTAACGTAATTGGCTCAATTGGTTCCAAATCATGAAAAAAGCTTCCGTGCTTTTGAAAATTTTGTTGAAAATGATCTTTTTCTCGAAATAAGTTTTGTAGCCATTCGGCGGATTTTTCTTCGTCATCAGGAATTTCTTTTGTATCGAAGCGTCTGATGTAAATGTGTGCTTCAATACTTTCATCGTTAAAGAAATTTGGCGCGTTTTGCTACAAAAAAAAAATTTTTTTTTTAGATGAAAATTGATTTTTTAAATAAACTTACAGCTTGATTTTTGGTGATTGCGAGATTTATATCGTAAATGTTTGGACAAATTTTCTTCAAATAAGGGATGTTAGCTGAAAATCCCTTCGTTCTCCGGGTCAAATGATATTCCAGGGGCTCCAAATCGATTTCTTTTGCAAAATTCTCACTTTCTTTATGTTTAGTGTTTGTGAATCGAGTTCCTTGAGCGTTCAATAAAAACTATAAAAATTAAAAAAAAAATTTCTTGAAAAAATTAAATACCTAAATAATTAAATTAATTTAATTAAATTACTTTTTTATTTTTAAATTAATTAATTTCTTAAGATTTACTCACCCAAGCTGGATGTGGATACGCAAAAACATTCCTTAATTTATTTCCGTTATTATTTCTGTCTTTTTGGAAATTCCTTTCGAGAAAAATAAATTCAGCGAATTTCCATGCAAATCCAATTGTTGGAATATATTGATTTGCCTTATTCGTTAATGCCTTAAAATTGTCCAAATCTCCTATTTTATCACAAAAAGACATTCCAAGAAGCTTATCTACT
This sequence comes from Culicoides brevitarsis, assembly GCF_036172545.1. Lineage (NCBI taxonomy): Eukaryota > Metazoa > Arthropoda > Insecta > Diptera > Ceratopogonidae > Culicoides > Culicoides brevitarsis. The sequence goes on along the minus strand of NC_087086.1, from coordinate 29,693,581 downwards.
TCATAATACTGATTCATGAGTAAAAATGCATGTTCCTTTTTACAAGCCGGTAAATCTTTTTTGCTAATATACATTTTTATTTTGCATCCAGCCCACCAATCAGCAATAAAAACTATTTCTACAGAGAAAATTTTATTTAAAACCAAAAATTTTTAAAAATAACAAAAATTTTACTCACGAGCATGAATCGAATAAACCAAATAATACATGAAAAATCGGTATAACTTCTCATTAAAAGGCTTCACGAGACAAAATAGAACGAATTGAGTGGCATTTAATATCAATCCAGACGTGAAAAATGAAATTGCTAAAATTAAATGACACCAATTTGAGTTTTTAATGGATGCCAACATTTTTTTAATCACTTAAATTTTCAAAAAATCAACAATAACAACCGTTCGGCGTCATTTCTCTCACTAAAATGGTCCAAAATTTCTAATGACACACAACCGGTTTCACTTTTACAATGATTTGAATTTAATTTTGTCAAATTTTTTGCAAGAACGATAACGGTTGTTGACATTTAAATCCGGTTTTAACTATCACTAGATAAAAATTGTCATTTTGTTTAATTTAGGTTTTTTTTTTAAATTAAAATTAATTTAAATATTTTTTACTTTCAAATTTATTCTAATATTTAATAAAAAAATATATATTAAAATAATAAAAAATAATATTTTCTTAATTTTTAAAATAATTTTTAATTTAAGGAAATTCAATAAAAATTTGAGAAATTAAAATAAAATTTAATTAAATAAATTTAAAAAAAATTAAATAGAAAAATAAATTAAATAATTATTTTTTAAAATTTTTATTGATTAACATTATAAATAAAACACATTTTTTTCCATCATTTGTCCAAAAACAGAAAATTTTTTATTCAAAATTTCGTATAAGTAATTTTTTCTTAATTTTTAATACAAAAAAAAACATCAGTAGACCATCAAACTTTTTTTTAGAATATTTTCCGTAACCAAAAATATTTTTTAAAATAATTTTTATTGTAAATTTAAATTTTTTAAGCAAAAACAGATCAAATTCAAGCATATAAAAGTGTAAAAAATTCACAGCTTTAACAGTATTTTTTTTCAGTTAAACATTATGAGTATGTTTAAAATAGGGCCTTTTTATAATATTTTGAAGTTTATAACATACAATAATAATATAATGATAAAAATTTGCGCTTTTATTAAAAACAGACAACTAATAACTAACTTTTTGTGTTTTTTTTTATTGCAATGACAACGGCTCATAAAATTTTTTTTTCGTTTATTTTTTTTTCTTATCAAAAAACAGTGAAATTTGTTTTCCTAATTATTTTTTTCATCATCTTAGAAACAACATTTTATATATATTTTTTAAATAGAGTATAAAGAATATAATAAGTAGTTACAACAAGTATAGCCACGGTAGGATATAGTGAAGAGTTGCTCTTAAAATATATTTTTTTTATTTAGTTTCTGAAAATTTGGCGTCGTATCTGATCGAGATCGGCTTATATTTACATTTTTAGGCGGTTTTTCGAAAAAAAAAAATTATTCTGCATTTTTTGGCAATTTTTAGTACGAAAAAAAAAATTATTAAAAAATTTTTTTGAGACAAAGACAGGAAAAAATTTAATAAGAAAACTTACAAGCTACAAAAGAAATTTCTAAATTATCGTCTACGAGTGTTTTTGTTGCAAAAATATTGTTCCTAATTTTTTTGTTCGATTTCTACGATTTTTTCCGATTTTTTTTTCAAATGTAATAATAATTATTATTGTTTGTACTTGGACACACATTTACAAGTTTTTGTCGATTTTTGTGTGATTTTCTGTGGGACAGAGTTACGTCATCAATGATAATTTTTGCTTGTTGTTGCAGATAATATTAATCGTCCTTTTTCACGTAATTTCCGTTGTTGTGGTTTTTCTCGTGGCGACTGTTGCCGTTGATGGGAGTGGATACTTTGCTGCCATACGATGAGCCTTTTTCGATTTTTGAGTAGGAGATTGACTTGTTTAGCAACCAGTAGACTGAAAAATGGAAGAAAAATTTAAGTTTTTGATTTTTTTGAGAACAAAAGTGATTTTATGAGAAAATTTAAATTTTTTTTAATTAAGTTGGACTAAAAATTAAAATTTTTTAAGTTAAAAAATTATTTTTTATGATAAAATTGAGCTTTAAAATAATTTTTTGTTCAATTTTCAATTAAATTTATCCTTCAAATTAATTTTAAAAATAAAATTAAAGTTGAAAATTAAAAAAAATAACTTTTTTTCTCATAAAATCCTTTTTTTCAGTAAAAAACTTACAAAGACCAAGCAGTCCGATACCAATGGAGAATGGTATCAAGCGCCCACTCAGCAACAAGAGTCCTAAGTAGTACAACATGACGGAAAGTGTCGTCAAGGTCCATCCAGCGGTGTTCAAAAGACATGCGAGACGTGGCTCGAAGGTAATAGGCTCAATTGGTGCGATATCTAAGCCATGGAAGAAGCTTCCATGTTTGTGGAAATTCTGTTGCATGCGATCTTTGTGACGGAAAAGCTCCTGCAACCATTCCGCAGCTGCTTCTTCGCCATCGGGGATGGATTTTGTGTCGTAACGTTGAACGTACATGTGAGCTTCGACACCTTCTCCCTTCAAAAGATTCGAAATTGTCGCTTTTTCCTAAAAAATATTTTAATTTTTTATTAAATTTGTAGAAATTTGAAGATAAAAGGAACTTACAACTTGATCATCGGTGATAGCGAGGTTAATATCGTACACATTTGGACAATTTTCCTTCAAATATGGGAGACTCACGGTAAATCCCTTCGTTCTCGGGATCAAATGATACTGCAAAGGAGTCATTCCACGTTCCTCGGCGAATTTAACGGATGCTTCGTGTTTGGTTTTAGTGAAACGAGTTCCCTCAGCATTTAGCAAAAGCTACAAAAAATAAGAAAATTTAATTTTTTCTTCCAATTTTTGAAATTTTCTGAACTTACCCAGACCGCATGTGGATACGCCAAAATTTTTCGGATTTGTTTTCCGATAATTTCGCGATCTTTCTGCAAATTCCGTTCCAAAAAGACAAATTCCGCGAATTTCCATGCCCATCCAATCGTGGGAATGTACTGGATGGCTTTCTTCGCGTACGCCTTGCAATTCCCTAAAACGCCAATTTTATCACAAAAGACCCATCCAAGGAGCCAATCGACTTCGTAGAAATGGTTCATGAGGAGGAGACCGTGTTCTTTGCCGCACGTCGCCAAATCCTCTTTGCTTATATAAATCTTAATTTTACATCCGGCCCACCAATCAGCGATAAATACCAACTCTGTAAGAGATAATTTGCGTTAATTTTAAAAATTTTTTAAAATATTTTTTGAAATTTTAATTTAATTATTTTTGTCACAAATTAATTCAAAATATATTCAAAAAATTTTTTAATTTTATTTTTCAGTTATAAAAATATTTTTTTGAATGAAAATTTAATTTTTGAAACAAAAAAAATAATTTTATTTTAAAAAAAATTATTTTCAATTTTTAAAAAAATATTTTCAATTTTTAAAAAATTATTTTCAATTTTTAAAAAATTATTAAAATAAAATAAAAATATTTTTTTAATGAAAACTTTAAAAAATTTGAAAAAAACTTTAAATAATTAATTTTAAATTAAATATTTATTTAAAAAAATATTTTAAATAAAAAAAAAATTAAAATTTATTTATTTTTTTTTTTTAAAAAATTAATTTAAAATTAATTTTTAATAATCAAAAAAAAGCTCATTAAATTTTTTCATCATGAAAATAATTTTTTTTTGGGAGTAAAAATTAGAATATTTAAAAATAATTATTTTAAAATTAATTAAATTAATATTTTTTAAATAATATTTAAGTTGAATTTTTTTTTCTTATTTTTTGCAATTTTTTTTTAATTAAATTTAAAAAAAAAATTTTTAACACAAAAATTTATTAAAATTTTAAATTTAGGAATAGAAAATACTCACGACAGTAAAAGGAATAGCAGAGATAATACATCAAATATCTGTACAATTTTACGTTAAATGGCTTGACGCAGATAAAGAGAATGCATTGTGCCACATTTATTATCAGTCCTGACGTGAAGTACGAAATTGCTAAAGTCAAGTGGCAAATTGTTGACTTTTTTATTGTTGCTAATATGTTTGACATGTCGAAATTTCTCCCTTATTGGCCTTATTTAAGTTGCTTATTGTATATAAAGATCCTTATATAAATATTTTTTTTTTCGTATATGAATACTACAGGTGGTTACTTTTCTTCTTCTTTTCAGCAATGGTTATAGATATAAACGTTTCGTGTCTGAAAGGAAACAAAAGGAAAAAGAAAAATTAATAAAAAAAAGGTCGCAGAATAATTTTTGAGGTGAAATTATTACAAAATATCAAAAAACTTGACGAGCTTCCGTCTTTTGTGGTCAAAGGTTTCGCAGTAAATGGCTTGGTAAAAAATAATTTTGGAGAAGTTTCTAATCGCTTTGATCATTAATCGATTCATTACACACAGGTGTTTATCAACCGGTAGATAAAATTGTTGAAAATCGTTTCAAATGATAACAAATTGCGATAATCTGTTGTGGGCACGAAATATTTTGTTGCAGAAGTAAAGAGATAATCTCATAATTGTTATTGCTTCACATAAAATATTTATTTTTATGGTTTATTTGGGTTTTCGCAAGTAATTTTTAAACATTTTTTGTTTATTTTATCGAAAATAATTCAAGTTCAAGGTCAAATATTGATCGTGAAAAATGATTTTACCCAAAAGTTAATGATAATATTGAACTTTGTGAATTTTGTATTTTTATCGAAAAAAAAAAATATTTTTATTTCAACCCAATATGCTACCTTAAATTTTCTACAAATGCGTGATTTACAAAAAAAGGACGAGAAGTAGCTTCCTTACTTTTTTCATGAGAAAGCATTTTTTTTTCTTTTAAGATATCGAAATTGGTCAAATAAATGAACGTGACTAGATAACAACACTTTCTTGATAATTCAATTAGAAAAGTGCTGATTCAAGTGAGAGTTAATTTTCACACTTTACAAGCAAACAAAATTGACACAAAATACAAAAATGTAGTAAATACCTACTTAAAAGTGATGGCAAAGCAGTAATTTTTATTAAAAAAATATTTCCTGTGAGACAAATTTTTTTATAAAATGGTCGATTTGAGACCAAAAAAAATTTTATGAAAAATTAATTTTATTTTTATTATTTTTAAAAAATAATTAAAAAAAAATGTTTAAACTTTGAACAGAAATTTATATAATTTTGCTTAAAAATTAACTTTTGCTGTGCAGAAAAATATAAATTTACTTGCAAAGTTTTGTTTTCTCTCCTCTTTGTAACTAAATACACTCTTCATTAAGTCTACAATAAATTTCAGAAGAAATTATAATTTTGTTACTCTGTAGAATCGATAAAAATTATCGAACAGTAATTCTAGTGAACTATTAATAATTTGAAAATTTAATGAATTCTCTGTAATTTTCAATTTCATTAAATTTTCACACTTTTAAGCGTTTTTAGAGTGATTCAATAGAACATTTTCGATTTTGAATTTTCATTTAATTGAAATTAATGACTTTCAAATTTTTCGCATTAGACACCGGTTTTCAATAGACTTTACCAGAATATTTCTTTTAATTTTTTTTAAATATATTTTTGTAACCTTTAAACTTTTTAACAGGTCTTAAACTGCTTTCGACTTTTGCTTTTGCTTTATTCGACTTTTTTCTTCACTTTTTCATTTTTTGCCCAATTTTTGTGTATAATATCCTTAAATGTGAATAAAGTAAATTATTTTAGATTTTTTTTTTCATTTTTTATATCAAAAACCATAAAAACTTTTGGAAAATAATGTGCTTTTATATTGCTTTTGCTTTAGTTTAAGCCCTGCTTTTTAAAATTGTATTTTTTTTAAGTGATTTTCAATTTTTTTAAAATTAAAAAAAAGTTATTTAATTTATTTATTAGGTATAATTTATTAAATTTATTTTAATTTAACTTTTTTAAAAATTTACCGAGAATTTTTTAAAAAATTATTTGAGAAAAATAATTTTAAGTCATTCCACTACAAGATCTAAAGATATTTTGAAGCGTCTGAAATTATAATTTTCTTAATGTTTCTTTTTACAAGCAGATTTTTGTTCAAAAGTCAAGATTTCTTTGCAAAAAAAGTAAAAAAAAATTCACAAAAAAATCTTTGTCCACAAATCACTCGATTCTTATGTAAATCCGGCTCAAAATGAACTTTTGAGATCAAAAAACTTAAAATTTTCATACAAATTTCGCTCATTAAAAAAAAAAAAAAATTTAAAAAGCTTCTTTTCTCAAAAAATACTTTAATTGTCAAGCGGTTCAATTGTTCTTCGTATTTTTTTTAATTAAAAATCGCGCACGGAATTATTAAAAGATCCATGAATTTTTAATTATTCAGACTCATCTACAAAAGAATACATTTAATTCTTGAGTTAAAAAATTAATTACTTAAAATTTATTCATTTTCACTGTCGATTTTTTTTTTTTTTTTTTCATAAAAATTTATCGATCTTGATAACTTTGGCTCAATTCCAGTTGCTTTTGTTAAGAATTTTTCATTTACTTTCATTTCTTTACATTTTCTAAAAAAATAAAAATTAAAAAAAAATTCTCACTCTTTACTATTATCACTTTTTTTAACCAAACATGATCAAAATATTAAATTTTAAAACTTTTAATTTTTTTTTGTAAATAACTTTAACTTTTCACTTTAAAAGTCACTTCAGACCATCTATTGACTAAAATTTTCCACTAAACCACACTTTAATTCCATTTTTATGTAAATTCCTAACCGCAAATTAAATCTAAAAATAAACAAACATAAAAAAATTCTTAACCTTGCCACGCCAAAACCATCTGACTCTATTAAAAAAGTAATCAAATTTCACTTTAAATTTACACGAAAAAAAAAATCTTTTATCAAAACCGGTTTATTGCAACTTTTTTATTATTATTGCCGCATTGCATAACCCAAATAAAGTTAATCGCGTCTCGACTTACGGAAACAAGTTCTTGCCAAAAAAAAATTTCACCAGAAGAATTTTTTCATTACTTTCTCAATTTTCACGATAAAAAAATGTAAACACTGTTCGCGTGGGAAAATTTTCATCAATATTTCATCATCAAAAATTTATGTTTTTCCGTTCGAATAATCGCGAGGAATTGATTGATTTTAACTTTTCAACGTCGTTTATCGCAATTTATCGCTGTGTAAGTACGCGACGAACAAATAAAAAAGTGTAAAAAGGGGTTAAAGTCAAAGTACATACGACACAAATCGAGAGTTCTTCAATGATGATATCACTTATCGACGATTCTTCGCACGTACTTTAGACTTGGAACTACTTTGGGGGACAATCTTTTGATTATAAATTTTTATGGCATCCATTCATTGACACTTAATTGCGATTTTTTGCATTTTTTTTGCACTTTAATCGACATCAACACCTCCGTCACTTGTTTACACTGCGCCAACAATCGCGAACTATCGTTTAATCGGCCACTTGTGTTGTTATTTTTGCGCTAGAACGAAGTCATGCAGCAACTACGTGTTTAGAAGGCAAATCGCCGCGATTCGGGCCGAAAATAAATTATTGGCACTGAAAAAATTCCAATGATTGATTAAGAGTGATAAGATTAGCTAATCGATCGCTTGTTGAACGTACGACCGGTGCATGTTCTATCTCGCTTTCTCCTCTTCTGCGGCAGATAAGAATTTTTTTTTGAAGAAATTTCGTGATCGGAAGATTTTTTTTTGTATTTTTTGACACACAGAAGACCCCCAGAACGGGACTGATTCTGAAATTTTCCATAATTTTGAAGCGTCATTTGTTGTTGTGACTCATTTTGATGCCGTGTTATTGTAAAAAATCACTGGAGCAGCGAAAAATTCTGTATTCCACGTTTTCGTGTGTTATTTTGGAGAGTTTTTCGATATTTACTTACATAAATATTCTATAAAATAGACATCTAGATTTCTCTTTGTGGTAAAGTGATTGTTGAAGTTGTTTTAGTTCTAGTCCGATTTTTTAACTACTGCTTGAATTTTGTGCAAATTAAAGGAATTTAACGCGAAAAAGCGATGAACAACACTAAATTACGTCTTCGAGTGTCGTCGGAGTTACGCTGACCAGATGTCACATTCAGGTTGTGGGTGAGACGAATGAAATTGATAAACAGCTGATCGGCCCCAGCATGCAAAAAAAAATTCCTGCCCATGTGCTCTGGGGCTGGCAGGAATTTTTTTTTGCATGCTGGTGCGGATCAGCTGTTCATCACTCTCATACATCTCACAAAGACCCGAGGCACAATTCGGAAACACCTGATTTTGGCATATTTTTGTTTACATTGTCAAGGACTCGCAAAACGCAACAATTTGTTGTTATTCCACGCATTTTTTAATTTAATTAACTCCATTTCTCTTGCAAAAAATGACTCTCATCCCGATTGAGACTGATTGGCAGACAGAATTCGAGAGTTGTGATCGTTTAGCGGTGGAAATTCACTCGCAAATCCAACAAAGGAACAATGAACTCCCGAATTCGGAACGATATCAAAGCATTTCCGCAGGAATTCGTACCAGACTGACGCAATTTAGTGGCGAAGTGAAGGAACTGAAGCGAAAATTGCGTGAAAGTGACGAAGAATTGACGCCTGCTGAAGAGGAACGACGAATTCGGAGTATTGAGAAGCTCGAGTCGAAGATAATTCAGTTCAACCAGGCGTTTGGAGGTGTTTCAAGTGTCGCTTTAGAGACCGTGGAGAGGAAAGAACTGCTCGGACGGAACAAATATCTGCAAGAAGACGACGAGGATGATGACGATCCAATTGCCGATGACCGAGAAGGGCTTTTGAGCAAGAAAACTCTTCAAAAAATGAAGGAACAGAACGCTCGAGTGCTACGGGAACAAGATGAGGGACTCGAAAGTTTGTCAAAAATTATTTCTAGGCAAAAGGACATTGCAACTCGCATTTATGATGAAGTAGAAAATCAATCAGGTGAGTGAAAAAAAAAATTTTTGTGAAGAAAATTTGTTGAAAAATGATTTTTTCATAGAATTACTCGATGGAATCGGAAATGACATGGAAAACGTTGACGTTAGAATGGCTGCGGAAACACGACACATTACACAAATCGTGAGAAGTCCCTCGTTATGTCGTTATTACATGCTATTGGCTGTCTTGATACTCATTTTGGTACTTGTCATATGGCTGAAATGAGTATCGAGTGTGTCTGAAACAGGATTTTATACCAAATAACCCCATATCTACTCAATTTGAATTAATTTTTAACCGATTTAATGCCTTTTTGTTACGAAAATGAGCAAAAAAATATATTTTTAGAGGAGTTTGATGCCAATTTGATGAAAAACTGCAGCGATGAGGCTCAAAAAGTTACTTTCTGGGGATCTTCTGTGTGTCAAAAATGGATTTTTATCCAAAAAACTGAGTTTTGGTCAAATTTTTAATAGAAATTTTTTGTAAAAATATCGTAAATGCTCAAAAATCAGCTTTTAAGCTGCCTGTCCCATCGGTTTAACGTCTTCAGCGACTTGGAATTCGACTCCGGTACTCGTGACGACATCTTCTACCGTCACTCCCTCCGCCAATTCCGTCAAAGTCAATCCACTTTCCTTGTCGACGGTAAAAACGCACTTTTCCGTGATGATCATGTCAACACAATTCTTGCCCGTCACCGGCAATTGACATTCTGGAAGGATTTTCGGTGATCCGTCTTTCGCCGTGTGCTCCATCGTGATTATACATTTCGTTCCTGGCGCACTAACAAGATCCATGGCGCCTCCCATGCCTTTCACAAGCTTTCCGGGAATCATGTAATTCGCCAAGTCGCCATATTGCGACACCTCCATCGCCCCAAGGACCGTGACATCGATGTGCCCGCCGCGAATCATCGCAAAACTGTCGTCAGATGAGAAATAAGAGGCTCCTGTAACGAGAGTGACTGTTTCCTTGCCCGCATTTATGAGATCGGCATCAACTTCGTCTTTTAGCGGGTACGGACCGAGACCTAAAATGCCATTTTCCGATTGAAGGAGTACTGTGGCGGACTCGGGGATGTAATTCGCACTCAACATTGGCATTCCGATGCCTAAATTGATGTGCATGCCGTCTTTGAATTCGAGTGCGGCACGTCGTGCGATGGTTTCGCGCACTTTGGCGGCGGGAGAAGTGCCGGCAGCGACGGGTTTCGAAGGATCGCGGATTTTTGTACGTTCGATACGTTTCTCATGGGTGCATTTTATGATGCGATGCACGAAAATACTTGGCATATGGATGAAATCGGGGTCTAGGGAGCCAACAGGAACGATTTCTTCGACTTCGACAATTGTACATTTGGCAGCTTTGCACATTGGGGGGTTGAAATTACGAGCGGATTTGCGGAAAACTGAAAAAAATTTAAATTTAGAGGTAAATTTTGTCATTTTAAATCAAAATTTCTTACTTAAATTCCCTAATTCGTCAGCTTTGTAGGCCTTAATGAGCGCAAAGTCGCCCGTGATGCCTTCCTCGAGGATATAAGGCTTTCCGTTGAACATTTGCATCTGTCGCGGTTGACTTGCGATGTCAATTTTTCCTTTTTCGCCGTATTTGATGGGAGCTCCGCCCTCGTGGATTAACGTTCCATACCCGGTTGGGGTGTAAAATGCTGGAATTCCCGCGCCTCCTGCCCTCAAACGCTCCGCTAAAGTTCCTTGTGGCGTCAATTCCAGCTCCAACTCGCCGGAGAGATATTGCCGTTCAAATTCTGCATTTTCGCCGACGTAAGAGGCGATCATGCGTTTTATCTGATGATTTTGTAGCAAAAGTCCTAAACCAAAGTCCGCAACGCCTATGGATTAAATTTGTTTATTTAATAATAATATATTTTATTGTCGTGTTCTTCTTTTGTTACGGACTAATTAATCAACTGTAACGCCAGGGAGGTGGCTTCTAACAATGTTGTAAGAGCAAGATTTAAATTTTTATAATTGTTTTAATTTATGAGAGGAAAAAATTTGTTTATTTACCGAGAGGCAGATAACACGCGCACAAATCTACGGCAAATAAACGACGACGTCACGACCTTGAAGAATTACTTAATAAATATTTACGTGTCGTGATGGCATCGAACCGTGTGAATTTTTCGAAAAAGTGTGAAAATTTCTCTTCCTTGTTGATGTTTTGGCTCACTTACCGGCATTATTGGAGACAATTGTCAAGTCTTTCGTGCCTTTTTTCAGCAGGGCTCCAATTAAATTCTCCGGAATGCCACAAAGTCCGAAACCGCCGACAAGTAATTTTGCTCCATCGGGAATATCTTTGACCGCGTCGTCACAATTTGCGAAAATTTTCTTCGAAGCTTTCACCGAGTAGAAGCGACAAGTCAATATCTGCAACGAAAAATTTAATTTTTTGCATAAATTAAGTTAAAAATAAGTCGCAACCACTTTAGCAGCGCAACATTGTATCCGGAAATTTTTTGCACAACAACCGATTTTATGCAAATTCCTACCTTTGACACCTCGAAAGTTCGCGAATTCAGGCGATAATTCGTCAATATTTTGCTGGACAAACGTGATAAACTCATTTTGAGCGATTTTTTAAAGGCAAAATGTGGATAAAAGCGAAAAATAATAATATTAATTCTGCGTCACCGACTTGTTTTCACGTTCGTGGTGCGGATCGTACTGAGGCATTTGTTGATGTTGATGTTTCTATGCAGCTACGGAAAAAAATGACCCAGCGAGCATACGCCTGGTTGTTCGTGTGGAATGCAGAAATTAGGAAGGTGAGTTAAGAGTTAATTTTTGTTTTGTAGTTTTTTTTAAGAAATTTTTATTTTTTCATTACTCGAAAAAAAAATGAGAAATTTATGAGGAATTAAAATTTGGTAAAATTTTTAATAATTTTTTTTTTAAATAATTTTTTAATAAATTTTAAAATTATTCAAACTTTTTTGAATAAAATTTTAAATAAAGATTTTAAAAACATGAAAAAAAATTATTAATTTTCAAAAGGAAATTTTCAGCTTCAAATTTTTCAACAATTTTTAATTTAAAAAATCTTATAGCTTCATTTTTTTTATTTGAGAAATTTGTATAATTTTTGATTAAATTATCAACAGTATAAATATTTAATTTTTTAATGAAAATATTTAATGAAACTTGAAACAGAATGTCAAAAAGTCGTTTAACGGGAGTCATTTACCTTTTTATCCATTTATATAAATTTGTGACTTTGTATTAATATTTGTTGGATTTTTGATATTTTTTTAAATTTTGGTTAAATTTATGTTTTTTTTAAACTGATAATTTGAAACAAATTTCAAAAGTATTTTTTTTTCAATAGAAAATTTAAGCAAACAAATATTTTTAAGTCTTTTTATGAAAAAAAATGTATCAATTACAAAATTTTTTAATTAAAAATTTATCAAACAATTTTTTTTATTATTTTCTTATGTACAATGGGAAAAATATAAAAAAAAAAAGTTAAAAATTTAATCTGTTTGATTTGAAAAATGGCTCTTGGTTTATTTTCATAATTTTTTGACAAATTCTCAAAAAAATAAATAATTTTTGCCTAAAATAAATAAATGACTTTTTTACAAGAATTTTCTGCTGTTAAAATATTTTTTTCGAAAATCATTCAAAAAATTTTTTTTAAGAAAATTTATTTTAAATTTTTTTAAGTTGAATCGCTTTGAAAAAAATTTAAATAAAAAATTTTTAATGTAGATCAACAAAAAACAAAAATAATAATAAAAATTTAAAAAAAAATTAATTGAAAATTAGGCCGCTTCAAATTTATTTCGAACTTTTTGTCCCAAAATCTCTTTTTCAAAATATAAAAAATTTTTCAAAATAAAAAAAAATTAAATACTTTTTCATACAAAATGACAAAATTTTAACAGTTTTTTGTCATTAATCAATATTTTAGTTGATTTTATGGTATCTACATTGAGATTTGATAATTTAAAATTTATCTCAGAGTATTTCAAGTTAAAAATTTAAACAAAAAAATTTCGTAAAAATAACTATCGAAAAATTTTGAAAGAAAATTCATGTTCAAATACGATTTTTAATACAAAAATTCTAAAAAATTGAGATATTTTCAAAAATTTTTGGGAATTTCCTTTAAAAAATATGAAAAAAGACCAAAAAACGGTAAATTTTGATGAAATTTTTAACTTTTTTTTTTATTTTGCCCCATTGGATTTTCGACATTTGAAATGGGGCATGGGACAAAAAGTTCAAAAAAAATTTGGAGCGGCCTTATCAATTTTTAAAATTAATTTTTTAATTAATTTTAAATAATAAATTGGGCTAAAATTAATGAAATAAAACAAATTTTTAGTGCACATATTTTTATTTTATTTTTCAGAATTAATTTTCTATATAAATGTTTGTTTATTTTTCTTTTTTTTTTTTGAACTATTATAGATAATATTTTGTTTATTATTATTATTTATTTTTAATATTATGTTGAAATATTTATTTAGTACTGTTATGAAAAAATTCTGTAGTTTTTATTTTTTTATAAAAACCCCTTTTTAACACTTTTTCTCCTTTAATTAATATTTTTTTTCGTGTAGATATATCGGTGTCATTCTTTATTTAATTATTTTTCGAGGTTTTTCTTCTTTAGTTTTATGACGATTAGAAATTTTAATGTAATAAAAGGATGCTAAAGCTTTGTTACAAATTTATTTTTCGTAGCTTGTTGCCTTTTGTGATGGCTTCAATTTTAGGGTGGAAATTTTTTTTTAAATATATATTTCATTAAAATTATTAAAAAAATATTAGAATAAATATAAATACAATGGTATATAAGAGTCTCTTCACAGACAATTTTTTGACTTTTTTCATCGTTTTTTTCACTTAAAATTAATAAACAACAATAAAAGCACTTTTCTAAAAACAATTTACACTCTTTTGCATATAAATCTGTCTTGAATAATTTTTTTTTCGTAAATTTTACACCAATTAATATCGAAATTCGATATAATTTTTTTTTTGAACTTAAATTCTATACAGAACTCACGCATAAAATAAATGTTTAATTCAAATCATCTCTCTTTCTCTATCATAAGTTGTGAGGGGCAAGATTGTTTCTTCATCTTACGATAGCAAGTCTTGTTCTTCTGCCTTCTTTTTTCGTGGCGTGCCCGAGTTGTTTGTGACATTTGGTAGATTTTCAGCAGCTAAAAATATTTTTTTTCAATTTTTAAAAATTTTTTAATTTTTTTTTAGTTAAATTTCTTACCAGCAGCTCGTTCAGCCAAAAATTTATCAAATTCCTTGCTTGTGAGACTTTCCTCGCCATCGCCAGTGCCTCCGCCAACTACCGATGTGGGTCCTGACTTCCCAAGCCACGCTTCCATCTCGTCAATTTCGTTATCTTTCAACGATCCAACGGCAGTCGAACCTCCCGAGGGTGCTTTTGCTGCATCTCCCGACCCTTTTCGCGATTGTGCCAACAAATCAAACTCGTCTTTCGCGCCAGATTGTGCCTGAACGCTATTCAGCTTGGAAAGTTGCGACGATGCCGTGCCCATTGTCAAGCCGGAAAGTTGCGATGTCAGATCTGAACCGCCACTCGCTTCGCCACTCAAGTCAATCAGTTCCTTCTGCGCCGCGGATTTCGGCCCGACACCCAATGCCGCGCCCAAAATCGCCGACGGAGCTTGCACAGCTTTGGGATCGCGATTTTTCTCGTAACGCGCATAAATGAGAAAAGCGTTGTTCAGTTCGTCATTAAGTCGCAAAAGTTCCGCCGTGATTTCGTCGTTGTTTACTTTTCCGATCAGCTCGACGATGCGCCCGCGCATTTCTTTGCACGTTGCAGCGAGTTCAGTCAAAAGTTGGTATTCCGAGGGATCTTCTTGACCCGGTTTCAGCTCGGCGAGCATTTCGGAGAAAATTGTCAAGTTCACTTGGACAATTTCCAGCTCGGATTGGAGTTTGACGAGTTGTTCGGGCGTCACGTGACCCGGCGACGACGTTGGAATGGCGTGCATGGCGGGCGATGGCGGATGCTGTTGTGCTTGTGGCGGCGGATGGTTCGACGGCGAGCTCGATGGACGACTATGGGGCTCTTCGGGAACACTCTAAAAATGATTTTTATCAAAAAAAAATTTTTTTAGGTGAAAAAATGAAATTTTTACCCTTTGCGGCGTATAAATGGGCGCCAAAGAATCCAAATCTGTGGGCGGAAACTCAATTCCCTTACTTCGTAGTTCCTCATAAACCTCAGAAACGCCTTTCAAGTCGGGCTGCGATCGAAAAGCGTCGGCCCAAATTTGGATTAAACTCAAAACTTTGTCTTGCACATCGCCAGGAGGCCCATTTTTGGGTCCAATTAACTTCACCAAATCGTTGCAAAACTCCTTGCTGCATATCAGCACGTGAAATGGCTTTTCGCAATTTTTTACGCAAGTTTCTAGCACCGTCAACGTGTACTTGATCACCGTATAATTCTTGCCGGCATTCTGGTTGAGGCGTTTCCGTATGGCTTTGACCGCATCTTTGGCAACGTCTGATGACTCGTTGATCAAATCACAAATTTCCATGTTCAGAGCCCAATCCTCTGTCGGAAGATTAGCATCCGTTGCTTGTTCTGCAGAGAAAAAAAAGCAAAATCGATAATTAGATTAACATACTTTAGAGAAAAATAAAAAAAAATCGAAGTAATGTGGAACGCATTAACCACAGGCAATCTCAATTTACATCGAAAAGCAATCAGGCTACGTTCAAATTGTCATAACACGTCATTAGACATGAAATTATAGAAGACGAAGTAATGGACATAATGAATAATTCAAAGAAATTTACTAAAAATTCGACTTAAAAGCGCATTTTCGACAAGAAATTATTTTTTATTGAACGAAATTCGGGTCAAAAGACCGTGAAACGTTCAAAAAATGACAATTTCTTTAAGAATGCGTGAAAAAACCCACGGAAAAACAACAATAATTGTTGTGACACAGCCAACTGGAGCGTAAAGTGAAGTAAACACCGTTCCAGCTGCCGCTCAAAAGCACAATTTTTTATGTAATTCCCAACAATGTTTGTTTTAATTACGATTTCCATCGAAAAACATCAATTTTTTTCATCGTGAAAGGTCAAATATTCGAAAACTCGGCTTTTGGTCTTATCTTATCGCGCAATTAGTTCGTATCATGACGAATTTATTTGTCTTTATCATCAGACACCATCCTAAAAACCTTATCAGATGGCTGTCTGTGTAGCAAGTCAACATGAAAAGTGGCGAAAAAACACCGCTTGCCCCCCTTCCTTGTCCATCTTCGTCGTTCTCGAGTCGTAGAACACAAAAAAAAACGTACGACGTCAATTCTCACTTTTCACGCAAAACAATGATTCATCACTTAATTGGACGAGAATTGATCTCTCGCAAGGCAGATGCCAGAGTTCCACAGCAGGTTTTAATTCAATTAAGCACCGAAAAGCAGCTGGCTAGACAAATACTCACCGATTTTCTGACCGATTACCGTGCTAAACGGATTTAGAGTTGAGTTTAGTTGGTTCAATAATGATGCCATTTTTGCGTCACTTTTTTGTATTTTCCGGATTTAATACGTTTTTGCTGCGTTTTCGGGGGTCTCAATGCACTTTTAGTTGCATTTATCGAGATACGAGGAGATTTTTTCAAGAGGTTTTTATGTTTTTTCGCGATTTTCCTGTTCACTCTCTCGCTTCACAATAACAGTATAACAGAAAACAGGGACGGAATTGGGGGGAGGTTTTTTGGGACAGGCACATAGAAAATTTTTATTTGGAAAGAAAATTAATTTTTTATTGAATTTTTAGTTGAAAAAGCATTTAAATTGCACAAATTTCACAAAATTTTAAAATCATCAAAAATTAAATTTTGGGAAAAATTTTAATTTTTTTTATAATTTTTAATTTTTTTGAATTTTTTATAATATTTACTATTTTTGAATAAATTTGAATAGAAATCTGTATAGATAGAACTAAATTTTTATTAACTTTCAAAAATATTATTTCCTAAGAAAATTTCATTCTCTTTTTTGCCTCGGATAATTTTTTAAAAAATTGTATTTGAAAATTTCAAAGTTTAAGATTTTAGAAAATTTCAAAAAATTTAGAGAAATTTTGCTTTTACGTGATTTTTGTATTGAATATGATCCTTAACAAAAATCTAATTTTCAAAATATTTTTTCAAAATTTATAATGTATCAGTTCAGAATCCAAATTCCGAAAATAATTAGACCATTTAACGCTTCATTAAGTGATGTTTTGCTTTCTTTGGTTTTATTTTGAACTTTTTTTGTTTTATGAAAAAAAATAATCCCAAAAGTATGCAATTGGCGATATTTTCAAAATAAACCGAGTAGAATATGATAAGGTATGCAATAAATCTTACACGCCATATTTACGAAATTTTCTTAATTTTGTACAAATTTCTAAGAATTGTCCTATTTTTTGAATTCCAAAACATTTTTTTATCTTATTCTGACACATTTTTGAAAGATTCGTGAAGTAGAGTTTGTGAAATGAAATTCAAAATTTTAAAAATTTCTATGGTTTTTCGAGCTTTATTTTTATTTAGAAGATTAAAACTGAAAATTCAAATAAATTTTTACTATAAGCCAAATTTTACTTCGTGAATTTTTTGTAGCGTATCAGGCTAAGAATAGAAAAGCAAAAAAAAATCTCGAAAAATTCGTTAAGAATTAAGAAAACTTCTTATATTTATATGTCGTGTAAACTTCATTGCATTATTTAGAAACAAGAACTCCACAAAATTTGTTTTGAAAATTGCATTGCATAATTTCGGGATAGATTTCATCTTTTGAATATTTTCATTCAATTTTTTGGCAGTTTTGAGTTATAAAATGATTAAAAATGATAAATTAGAGCCCTCTGACAAATTTTTATCCATTTGGAGCAAGATTTGACAAAAATAGCTTTGACACAGTTTTTGATTTAGTTTTGCTCTTGATTTAGTTTTCAAAACAAAACTATGTCAAAGAAAAATTTTTTTTTCAGTTTCAATTTTTTGGCAGTTTTGAGTTATAAAATGATTAAAAATGATAAATTAGAGCCCTCTGACAAATTTTTATCCATTTGGCGCAAGATTTGACAAAAATGGCTTTGACACAGTTTTTGACACAGTTTTTGATTTAGTTTTGCTCTTGATTTAGTTTTCAAAACAAAACTATGTCAAAGAAAAATTTTTTTTTCAGTTTCAATTTTTTGGCAGTTTTGAGTTATAAAATGATTAAAAATGATAAATTAGAGCCCTCTGACAAATTTTTATCCATTTGGAGCAAGATTTGACAAAAAATTGCTTTGACACAGTTTTTGATTTAGTTTTGCTCTTGATTTAGTTTTCAAAACAAAACTATGTCAAAGGAAAATTTTTTTTTGAATGAAAATATTTCAGGTTTTTTTAAGTTAATTAGTTTCATCAAATGTTTAAAGTGCTCAAAAGTGCCTTTCTTAAAAAATTGAGATTTCTCAAAGGGCACTGCCCCTTTTCAGGCCCTCTAAAGCCACACCTCTGTAAATTAAATCACTGTTTGACATTTATCAATTTCATTCGTCTCACGTATAACAATGACGTTTTCCGTCGATTAAAACGCAAATTCATCATTTTCAACCGACTCACCGTATAACATTGGTGATTGGATTCGAGATTGTGGTTCGAACGATCAAAAAAATTCTCAATTTTCTGCTTAAACAAGGACAAAAATGGCCTGTAACGCTAGCAAGACGCCTCTTTTGAGACATTTGACGGTAAGTGAACGCGCATTTGTGAAAATTCACACGAAACGACAGTTGCCAAGTTGGTTTCCGTGAAAATACGAGTGCCCGAAAATGTTACGTAAACTTTTCCAATGGTCTCAAAGTGACTTTTGTTTATCTTTTTTCGCCAAATAGAAACGCGGTTTCGCACATGCCGCTCCCGCACAGGCTCATGGCGCCCGCAAATCCGGAGAAATCCACACCACAACGCTCCCCAGCAAGATGGTTGTTGCTTCATGCGAGTCCAACTCTCCCGTTTCGCGAGTGTCGATTGTTTTCAGGTAACCTCTATTTTTTTTTTTTGAAATTTTTTCAAATTTAACGCAAATTTCAATTTTTAGAGCTGGTTCCCGCAACGAAACCTCCGACTCCTTGGGTGCCACTCATTTGTTGCGCATCGCCGCTGGTTTGTCCACGAAGAACGCAACTGGCTTCGCCATTACCCGCAACTTGCAAGAAGTCGGTGGCAATTTGTCGTGCACCACAGATCGCGAACTCGTCGCCTACAACGTCGAAGTGACGCGCAATCACTTGGAAACGGGTTTGAAGTTCTTGGAAGCTGCCGTCACCGGTCAAGTTTTCAAGCCATGGGAATTGGCAGACAACGCGAAACGTGTTAAGGAAGACATTAAACGCATTTCCGACTGCGTCAAGGCCTTGGAACTCGTGCACGAAGCTTCGTTCGATGGCGGTTTGGGAAATTCCATTTTCTGTCCCAAACACAAGGCTGGCAAGTTGTCAAGTGAAACGTTGCAACACTATTTCGCCTCGACTTGCACCGCAAATCGTTGTGCCGTTGTCGGAATCAATGTCGATCATCAACAACTCGTCGGTTATGCGCAAAGTTTGGGCTTGGATTCGGGCGCTGGACCAGATTCCGTCTCGAAGCACGTTGGCCCAAGCGAAATTCGTTGGGAAAAGGGAGGAAATGTTGCTTCGGTTGCCGTTGCTGCCGAAGGCGTTGGCTGGAAGAACCAAAAGGAGGCTTTGGCTCATCTTGTTTTGCAATATGCTGCAGGAGTTGGTCCACATACCAAGTACGGTGCCAACAATGGAGCTTTGACGAAGCAAGTTACTGGATGTGCTTCGGTTAAAACATTGAATGCATGCTATTCTGACACTGGATTGTTCGGATTTGTCGTTTCTGGTGAAGCTAAGGCTGTTGGACAAGTAAGAAATTTTCTTTAAAGTTCAATTTTTCAGAAAAAAAAAGTTTAATTTTCCAATCTTTTTAATTTTTTTTTTCGAAAAAAATATTAAAAATAGTAATTTTTTCAATTTTGATAAAGAATTCATCTAAAAATTTTTTTAAAAAATTAAATTTTTGGTAATTTTTTTGTCGGAGTTCGACATAAAAAATTTTTAAAAATAAATTTTTAATTTAAAAAATTAAATTAATTTTAAAATTGTATTTTTTTACAATTTTTTGGCTCATATTTGCCAAATTTTGGAAGAAAAAATTAAAATTTAATTTTTTTAGAGCTTATAAATTTCTTTAACATTTTTTTAAAGCCTTAAAAAAATTGAATTTTTATTTTTTCTTAACAAATTTGGCAAATATGAACCAAAAATTGGTAAAAAAAATCATTTTAATGTTTTTATTATAAAAAATTTAAAAAAAAATAATTAATTTTGGTAAAAAATTATTTTATTATTTTTTGAAAGTCGTATCAAAAATTAAAATTTTATATTTTGAAAAGTCAAAAATTTTTTTAATTAAAAAAAATTAAAAGTAAATTAAATTATGACTTTTCGACAAATTTTTCTTATTTTTTAGTTTCATATTTTTACAAAAAATCTTCAAAAATTATTATTTTTTATTTTTTTAAAAATTGGAAAATTTAAAAATTTAGCAATTTTGAAAATTTTTTAAAAGTAAAAATATAAAAAATAAATAAAATATTCAAATTTTGGTGAATTTCTATAAAAAATTGACAAAAATATTAAAATGTAAATTTTAGAAAATGAAATTTTTGGATTTGAAGAATTTAAAAAGATGAAAAAATTTAAAATTTTACTATTAAAAATTTAATTTTTTTTTTGAATAATTTTTTAAAATTGCAAAAAATTCAATTTAAATAAAAAAATAAATAAATTTTAACCCAAAATCTCATTCCAGGCCGTCGAAACTGGCGTCAAAACCATGAAATCGTGCTCTGTCTCTGACGACGACATCAAACGTGGCAAGGAAGCCCTCAAGGCAGCTGTTGCTTTCGCCATGGAATCCGAAGCCGGTTTGGTTGATTGCATGGGACAACAAGCTGGCACCTTGGGTACCGTTCAAAGCTTGGCTGAAACTTGCGCTGCCATCGATGGCGTTTCCGCTTCCGACGTCAAATCGGCTGCCCGCAACTTGCAAACGAAGAAAGTCAGCGTTGGTGCTGTCGGCAACCTCTCACATGTACCACGAGTAAACCAATTAAACTAAATTAAAACAAATTTTTCCCGCTCCAATGCTTGACTTAGTGTAAAAAATAAAGGATAATTAACGAGGCGAGTCTAGTATTGTCAAAAAATTATTAAAAAAATTACAAAAAAAAAACTTAAATAAAATCGAAAAATATGTTAAAAAAAGGAATTTTCGAGATTTATTGAAAAAAATAACGACTAGAGGAATGATTGAGATCTTTTTAATTTTAATTCATTTTTTTTTCTTATTCGCTAGAGTCGGTTTTGTTACTTTCTAATGTCACATATTGAATTTCTGATGGTTTTTCGGGTTTTGCTTCCGTTCCTTCCTCCGTTATTTGCACTCCGAGAATTTCCTCGTCCTCTTCGTTCTCGTCTAGGACTTGCGTTGCTTTAAATTTCGCTTCGGCAAGTGTGAAAGCTGTTGGATATTGCGTGTTGAGCTTCCCCTTGATGATTCGGACCTTCTTGAAAATGTAATCCAAGTCCTTTTTCATCTCGAGCAGTAACTTTGTCATTTTTTTGTATTCATCTTGGGCGAGTTTTAGTCTCGATGAGCTCAAGGCGTTGCAATTCACGAGCATTTCGTTGGTTTTTTCAAAGCGTTGGAGCCTAAAATGATAAAAAATTATTTTTTTGCAATTTTTTCTAAGAAAATTTTAATTACATTTGTTTCTGAGCTCGTATCATGACCTCGGAATCGGAAAAATTAACGAGACCCGCAAGTCCTTGCACGAAAACCTCCGCCGCGGTGTAGTTTTGAAAGCATTCTATCGATTCCAGCTCGGATTCTTGCATCGAAGTCTCCATCGGATTTTCCATTTTTGATGTTTTTGATGAATTTTCAGCTGTTTAATGAACGTGACTGGAATTCACGAGGAAATCCAAGTGACTTGAAGTGTAAAATCGCTTTGTTAATTCAAGGAAAACAATTCTCACGTGTAGAATGTTGATCTGAAAAACAATTTTTAATAAAAATTAAAGAAATTAACCATGGGAAAGATTTATTTCGATGACGATGGAAGCACAAAAAAGGCTGAGGAGCAGAAAAAAGCCCCGGAAAAGGTCTTCAAGCCTTACAAACACAAGAAAAACGGGAATGCCTTTCAAACATTCGATGCTGATGTGAAAAATTTGGACAAACGTTGGTTCGAACATGTAAGAAATTTCGATTTTCCTTCAAAAATTATCAATAATTGACATTAATTTCCATTTTTAGTATGAAAAATTCAACACTCTCGTAGATTTCAAAGAACTAAAAGACGCCGAACAGCAAGAAATCCTCAAAAAATGTGAAAAATCCTTCCAACACGAGTCCGAGGCGGCAAAGAAAAACAACCCAAGTGACAGTAAATGGTTGGAAACGGCTTTACATCAAGGAACAGCCCGGGATAAAGCAAATTCTGGAGCTCTGCTTGTCCAAACGAACCCTCTTTCGAATTTACCCGCCCTGGAAACGCTCATCGGACAAACGAAACACACCAACAAAGCATCGCCTGATGTCGTGGAAGTGCTATCGCAGCTTTTTATGAATTCCCTCATCCCCAAAGATCGAAAACTGATGTCTTTGATGCAGCGCGGCAACGATTGGAAAAAAGTTAAGAACGAAACGACCTTGAGTGAGGAGGAAAAAAGTAAAATTTACGCTTTTTGGTACTTTGAAGAGAAAATTCGCGAGAATTACATGACTTTCATACAAAATTTGAAGGAAACCCTAAGCAAAGGGAATGAAAAAGCAAAATCTGTTGCAATTCGCGTTGCTTCCAAGCTTTTAGCGCATGGTCCGGAGAAGGAAGCGCTTTTACTGAACATCCTGGTGAACAAATTGGGAGATCCGCAGCCAAAAATCGCCTCAACCGCTAGTTATCGCTTGATGGAAGTCATGCGGGCGCATCCAAATATGGTCGAAGTCATGGTAATTGAAGCGGAAAAGGTCCTTTTTCGTGATAACATCTCCGATAATGCGCGACATTTCACTCTGAGCTTCTTGACGTGCCTCGCGCGGTATGCAACGGAAAGCGCTGCTAATCGTTTGATGAAAATTTGCTTCTCCATGTTCAAAATTATGACGGAAAAGGGCGAAATTAACCGAAAAATGATGAAACTCATCTTGTTGTGCATTCGAACCTCCATGGAAACGCTGGGATCGAAGGTTTCGGTGCCGGACGAGACAATCGCGACCATGTATCGCCTCATTCATTTGGCGGAAATTGAAACTTCTCTTCAAACGTTGAGTGTTTTGCTGGAAGTAACTCTTCATCAACGAATGTCGGACCAGGATCGCTTCTATTCGGCACTTTACAAGAAAATTAACGACCCAGCACTGATTTTGGCGGGAAATAAAGTCGCAAATTTATTTTTCCACTTGTTCCATCGCGCGGTTCAGAATGATCGGGACGTGCCACGAGCTCAAGCGTTCCTGAAAAGACTTTTACAAGCAGCTTTGGCTTATCCGCCGTCGAAAATCATCGGAGTTTTGGTTGTTGTGAATAAAATCCTGAAAGCAAGGGCTCCATTATTGATCGATGGACAATCGCCAGAGCTTCCAGCAGAGGTAGAAAAGAATTTAGAAGAGCAATTAGCGAAATTCAACGAAGATGACGACGAAGAAGAAGTTTATCACGATGTCGCGTTAGAAGATGAACCGAAAAAACCCGAAAAAGTCACAAAAAATAGCAAAAAAGAGGCCAAAGGATGGGTTCATACAGAAAAAAACGAGAAAAACACTGAAAATGCTGAAATAAAAACGGAAGACGAACGCAAACCGACGAAATATGATCCGCACAAACGTGATCCCAAGTATAGTGGGGCTCAATTTACCCGAAAATATGAGTTGATTCAACTTTTGAAGCATTTCCATCCTTCGGTGCAAAAAATTACGGAACAAACTATCAATCGTAAGTCATTTTTCACTTGAAAAACTCAAATTTTTAAAAAATAATTTTATTTTTAGACAAAAATCTCACCTATTATGGCGATCCATTGCGAGATTTTTCAGTTTCAACGTTTTTGGATAGATTTTCTTTCAAAAATCCCAAAGCTGAGGCAGCCAAAAGTCACAAGAAAAGTCTCATCTATAAAAATAAATATCAACCTCAGGGTTCGAGGGGCATTTCTGTGCATCTTTTGACCAAACAAAATTGTACCGAAGAGGAAAGGTTCATTTTTGAGTGAGTTTTCCTTCAATTTTTCCATAAAAATTTTTTTTTTAATCCAAATTTTTAAAAATTTTTAGGTTCCTTGAGAAAAAACGCGACAAAAAGAATAAAATCGACGAAAAACTCAAAGAAAAGGAAGAAAATGGAGATGATGCCGCTTCAGTTGCTTCCTCAGTGGAATCCGTGGACGACGACGAGTTCAACGAATATTTGGATAACTTGGGGGCAGCTGGCGCCATGGAAAGTGACGACGAAAATATCGACTACATGGAGGAATTGGGCCAAAAATTGTCGAAAAAAGACAAAAAATCGAAGAAAGAAAAGAAAAATGAGGAAGATGATAGCGAGGACGACGACAAATGGGACTCGGATGGCGAAGAAGGCGGTTCCGACGAAGAACTCGACGACGAAATGGAAATGGGAAGTGATGCTGGGTCCGTTTCTTTCGACGAAAATGAACTCGATGACGACGAGGATGATGATGCTTCGGTCATGACCTTCTCCGGAGACGAGGATGACGACGACGACGACGAAAATTCCGACAGTGACGGCTCATTCGGCGGTAAAAAACGCGGGCGGAAGCAAATGTCGGACAAAGCTTTCGCGAAAAAGCTCAAATCTGCTAATTCTGAGTCACTTTTCGCTGCTGCGGATGATTTTTCGGAAATGTTGGAGCAATCAAGCAAGACAAATGGCAAAGATCACGGCACATTAGGGGAAATTTTCAACAAAGACAAGTCATCGTTGAAGCAACTCGCATGGGAAGCCTCGAAAATGAACGATTTTCATGGAAAAGGCAAAAAAGGTGGTGCTAAAAATTATATGGCAAATAAAAAAGGCGGCAAAAAATTCGCAACGAACTTTAAAGCAACAGGAAAAGTTGGCAAAGGCAAAAAATTCGATGGAAAAAAATTCGTGACGCAAAAACCTGTCAACCGGAAGTTCCAAAAACGGAAATAAAATCGTAGATTAGTGAAATCTAACAAATTATAATAAAAAACAATTGTAAAAATTAACATTTTAATATTTAACTAGGACCTCATCGATGGATTTTCGCGTCAAATCTGGGATTGTGCAGTCATCCGCGGCATATCCAACCGGCAAAAGTACCAAAAGTTTCTCATTTTTCGGTCTTTTGAGCAAATTCGATAATGCGGGACCACAATTTAGGGGAGTTGTCACCAATGAACTCAATCCTGCTGCTTGTAAGGCACAAAGTAAGATGCCTGTCGCAATCGAAACTGATATTTCATTGTAATAATGTTGCTTTTTCCTGCCATTTTCCATCATTCCGTACGTTTGTTTGAAGATTAGGATCAAATAAGGTGCCGTCGTGAGATATTCCTTCACGAAATTCGTCTTTAGCGGCTTCAAATCTGTGACCCATCTTCGCGACATGCGTCTTTCGTAGTTTTCAAGTTCTTCGGACTCGATAATGTCGCGTATCTGAGCCTTTAGGAGCGCATCTTGGACCACACAAAAGGTCCATGGCTCGGTATGAGCTCCCGAAGGACTTGTAGCGGCAGTTTGAACGCATTTTTCAATGATTTCATAGTCAATTGGGCGATCACTGAACATCCTGACACTCCGGCGATCGTTCATGATCTCATAAAATTTCGTCGGATCCGAATCCAAGATGACCGTAGCTCCGTAAAATGGGATGTGAGGCTTTTCTTCCAACGCAGGGGTGTCAACTTCGTCATAAGAGTCGTCCTGAAATTCGCCAATGTACTCCTCTTCGCTTAATTTCTTCTTCGTTTGATTTTGGGGAGCCACTTTGGTCACTTCTTCGTCACATTCTTCGAACTGCGGCGCTTGATAAGACAAAACTTTCCACAAAACGAGCGCAAAAGCCAACGTCGGAACGGAATATTGCCAATTTTGAACCACCCACGACTCATAAAAGTTCCAAGAAATCATTTTTTTGAGTTGTGTGCGCGACAAATGTTGATAAAAGACTGAGGCTGTGAATGAAACAAAGTTGTAACGACAATGAGATTGTAAATAAAGGGTAAACAGTAAATATGTGGTTAAACTTGACCGATTAAAAACGCCGACGTACGTGTGTGAAATACAAAATACGCAGCAGAAACAAACAAAACGATGAATGAATGAAGTTGTAAACGGCAGATTACGAATGTTTTAGAGGCAAAAAATGTACAAGGCGTCTCCATGTGAGAAATGAATTTTTAAATAACGGCAAAAGGTGAATAAAATTGGTATCAGGCGTCTCCATCAAAGCAGGAAATGAGATTTTGGGATTTATGATTATTTTTTGGTTATTAAATTGTAAAAACTAGAATAATAAAAATTTTAAAATAAAAAAAATGGAAGCAAAAATCTTTAGAAAATTAAAATTTATTATTATTTTATTTAAAAATTAAAAAAATAAAAAAATTTTTAAAATAAATTTACTGTTTTTTTTTTTGCGAAAATTTTGAAATTTGAAATTTATATACTTAATTTCATTTTTAATTTATTTTTTTTATTTTAAAAAATAATTTTTCATCAAAATTTAAAAATTTAATTGAAATAAAATAATATTTTTATGAAAATAAAATGCTAAAAATATTTTTTAAAAAATTAATTATTAATTAAACAATATTTTTAAATGAAATTTTCTGTTTTTTGCTTTAAAAAAATTTATTTAAAATTTTCTTAAATAATTTAATTTAATTTTTTAATTTGAATTTTTAAATGACTTTTTATAAAATAAATAATGAAAGAAGTTGTTTTTAAAAAATTTTAAAAATAAAATTTTAAATAAAATAAAACTTTTGGTTAAATTAAAAAAAATAAATAATTTTGTTAAGTAAAATTATTAATTATAGGTGATAAAATTATTATTTTAATTTAATAAAAAATTAATATTTTTATTCAAAATAAAATTTACTTACCAACTCGTCAAAAGTTCTAGTTCTACAGAAATTTTTCCAATCAACAAAAAAAAATATTTTTTTAAATTTAATATTTATTAGTATACTTTTATTGATTTATTTCAATGTATTTTTTTTTATATATTTTTCATTCATTTTTATTATTATCATATGTCTAGTTACTTTCGTCTCAATTGTTTTTTTTTTCATTAAAATTTAAATTTTAACTAAATCATTCAATTAAAAAAATTTCTAAAAAAATTCTAAAAAATTAAAATAATGATCAAGAGGCACTTGATTTACGTCTTTCATACTCTTTTTAGGATATTGTATAAATTTTATAAAACAAGAATTTCAGCTTTTTCTCTTAATTTTTACCGAAAAAGCCAAAATTTACACTTCCTCTCAAAATAATTGATTTTTACCTACTTCATAAAATTTTCTATTAAAAAAAATGTTTTTTATAATTTTTTTTTTTTTTTTGGTTGTTGTAAAAGCGAGGCTCGATAAAATGAACGAATATTAAAAATTAATTGCTTTTTTTTTAGATTTTTTTTTGAATTTATTTTTTTTTTATATTGCATTGAAATTTTTAAATATTTATTTTTTTTTTTTGTATTTTTAAGCATCACACAATTTTTTTAATAATTGGCCTTTTAATTGAAAATTTTATTTTTTTTTATAATACTATAAATATTTTTCACCCATTTTTAATCTTTTGCTATAGCTTTCATTCAACATTCACGATTTTCTTTGAAAATGACAAAATAAAAAAAAATATTTTTTAACAAAATTAGCTTGCAAATAAATAATAATTATTGTACTTGTACAAACACAAACACAAAATTTTGTCCATTCAGCTGCAATTTTCTCATCAGGGGTGTTCAACACATTTTTCCAGTTTAGGATTTATCTCCTCCATATTCCGCAATGATGTCTCTAATGGCGTCTTTTGTACCGAAAATGAGCGCAAAGAGACCGAAGAGGATCAAAACGATGTTCTTCCATACAATCCAGTTGTACTTTCCGAAGCCCGTGTCCCAATAAGTGGCGAATTCAATAAGAACCTTTAATAAAAATTTAAATTTTTAAGGTTTCAGAAGTGAAATTGTGAAAAAATTGACTTACCGGCATGATCAAACCCAAAATGGAGAAGCAAAAGGCGCCAATGAGACCAACAAATGGAGCAATTGTGGGCACGGCGATAGCTAACAAGACAGATCCGGTAACAAAAACTGTTCTCATGACGTATTCGACGAGCAATGGGCGCTTGGTAAACTTTTCTTTGATGGCATTCCATCCAATTTCAACACAAACGTAGAATTGCAAGCCAAATGTGCAATAAACAGCCAATGCGATCAAGAGTTTCACGGCTTGTGCAGGACTAAAAAGTAAATTTTTGAATTTTTAACATTTTTTCACGATTTTTTAGGCAAAAAATACTCACTATTCGTCAACTGGTAAGTTAAGAGTGATACTTCCGAGTGCTGCTTCACCGTATTTGACAAAACCAAGAAAGCCGAGCAAGATATAGACGAGAGTTACGCCAGCCATGCCTTGATTAAGGACACCACAGAGACCTAAAACAGCAAAAAATGTTAAAAAATGTCAATTTTTTCACAAAAAAATCTTACCAATGAAGTTTTGGGGAGTTTTCATGGAATTTTCCAAGGGCATCACGACTCCAATAGCTTCCATGGCAAAAATTACAATCGAAAAGAACGACGGAATCCTCAAAATATCCACTGCCATCGGTCTATCGCTGACTGGAGGTGCATCCGTAACCAAATAATAGAAGGTAATTCCCAATCCGACGCCCATGAAAACATTCGCCACAGCCGAAACGGGCGCCAAATACTTCAAATTCGGCACCCAAGCAAGCAAGATCAACGGAATCAACAACGCAGCAATCGCCATTTGCATATTCACCTCGTAACCGGCATAATGTTCGAACACTTGATTAAAATTCGCCGCAATGATGACCGTGTACACGGAACACGTGCCGAAATATGTCACAAAAAGCGAAAACAGGATCGTCATCGAGGAGAGTTTCGAAAAAGGTCGCAAGAATTTCGGGCCTTTTTCAAAGGAATATTGCGCGACTTCGGCAAAGGTCATTTGGGTCTTCCGCGTGCGACGATACAAGACGTGGGCACACTTGACAAGCACATAGGCACAATGCGTACAAATGATGGCAGTAAAAATGGTGGCAAAAATACCGACAACTGTTCCGGCATTCGAAAAAGCAACGGGCATCGAGAGAATTCCGGTGCCAAGACTCGCCTTCAGTAAATGCATCAAAGTGTCGCGATCACTAAAAATGGAAAAAAATTATTAAAAAATGAATTTTTAGTGAAATCAGAGGACTTACGTTGTTGGATGTTCCACATGCCGCTCCTTAAAAGGATCAAATTCGGATAAAGTTCCATTTTCTGCATCTTTGGCAGGTGTGATTTTATATCTGAAAGAAAAAAATGAAAGAAATGGAATGTGAAAATTTTCGGATTAGCGTTCACGGTCAAGTTCAAGCATTTCAGGGGTAAAAAATGTCGTTCAATTGGTCAATTTTTGGTCTGTCCGTTACAATTTTTTATGATTTTTGCCCAATTTTTGCTTAAAAATGCCTCAAAAAGTATTTTATTGGGTGAGTTTTGATCAAATTCAGCTAAATTTATAAAATTTTGAGCTTTTCTCGATTAAAAGCCACCCTTGAAGTGGTTTAAAAATCCAAAATTTATGATTTTTATTGGCTTTAAGTCAGAAGTTTGACCCAAAATAAGTAAATTAAATTGAAAAAAGCTTTCGTGTTTAAAGTTTTAAGCAAAGATTAGCTAAAAAATGTTAAAATTTTAACTTTAGACATGAAAACTTATCCTAAAAATGGCTAAAGAACACTAAAATTAATTATTTTTGATGACTTTAAGTCAAAATTTTGACCTAAAATTAAGTAAATTGTATTGAAAAGCTTTCGATTTTTATTGATGAGCCAATATTAGCTAAAAAATTTCAAATTTTTAAATTTTTGACCTCAAACATGAAAATTTATCTATTAATTAGTTCAAAAAACCTCAAAATTAATGATTTATGATAAATTTTGTCAAAAATTTAAATTTTAATTTAAAAAATTAAGTTCAAAAAGCTTCTTTTTATAACGTTTTGAGTAAAAATTGAACAAATTTGAATTTTTCTATCACAATTTTTTATGATTTTTGTCTATAATTGCCTAATTAAGGATCATTTTGGCTAAAATTGCACTAAAATCGACTAACATTTTTATTTTTAAGGCTTGTTTTTTAAAAATTCTTCTTCAACAAGGCTTAAGAACCCAAAAATCATGAGTTTTACTGAATTTCAGTCAAAAAAATGATAAAATAAATTAAAAAAAGCTTCATTTTGAGTAAAAATAAAAAAAAATATTAAAATTTTAAATTTTGGGACTTTTTGATCAAATGCGATCACGTCACTTTAAAAAAAATTATCAAAAAGCCTCAAAAAAAATTTTCTAATTTTTTTAAAAACCACTCTGAGGCAATAATTCACGATATATAGCACTTAATGTCTTCATAATATCACGATTTCTTTCACAATTTCTCTCTCTCGATTGTTTTGCTTTCGTGATTTATAATTTTCTTATCCTTCAAATCGTTCACAACAAAAATTAAAAATTTTTTTAGACAAAACACGCGTAGTCGTCATTTTTTCATCATCATCATCATCGTCGATCGAAGAAATTCTCTCGCATTTTATTAAAAATATTTTATTAATAGACACCTGACTTCGCCGTCTTGCGTTTCCTCGACGCTCATTGTTCCAACGATACTTGCACTGCTTATCCAAAAATCGCGTCTTTTCTCGCCGCCACCTGTGTCCATCGAGTTCAGAATTTACACTGAATTTATTTCTTTTTGCTTTAAAACAAAATTAAAATGCATTTTTTTTTGCTTCTAAAATTACGCGGCAACAGCAAAAACGATTAAAAAAAGCTGCACACTAATCATAAAATTTGTAATAATTTCTTCGTATTTTGATTTTTTTTATTTGTGGGTATTTTGTAAGTAGATACAAATTTCTTTCGTTTTTACGACGTGTCGTGTGCAAATAAACAAAAACTGCAATGATCGACACATGGAAGCGATTTCGATAAAAAATATTGACCGTTAGACCACGTTTCGGATAACAACAAAAGTGGATGACAGCGGAGAAAGGCAGGTGATAAGGATGTGATGTGCCGTTGTTCAAGGTCAAGATAGTCACAAAACATGAAAGTGATGCTTAAATGAGCATCATGACAATAAAAGGTGATTGAAAGTCGTCAATGGATGAAAATTTTTTATGACTTTAGCATATTTTGGTTCTAAAATTTTTTTTTTGTTTTTATTTTTTCAATATTTTAGAATTTTTTTAGTCAAAAAAGCTCAGAATCAACAATTTTTTGTAAAAAGAGTTAAAAAATATTTTTTTAAAAATTAATTGACTAAATTTTTTTGTTCAAAAAAATATTCTTTTGAAATTGATTAAATTTAAAAATTACTTTTGTCATCATTTGAGCAGTTTGAAATCTTAAAAGCCTAAAATTTCATTAAAAATTGCTTAAAATTCATTTTGAAAAAATTTTCTAACATAAAAAAAATTAATAAAAAATTATTTTTTAAAATTTAAATTTTTTTTAAATAAATAAATAAATTTTTTTTAAATAAAATTTTTAAGCAATTTTGAAATGATAATTTTTTTTTTAATTCAGAAATTAAGTTTTTTTATGATTTTTTAATTTTTTTCGAAAATAATATAAAAATTAAAATTTTTTTTTTTAAATCTTAATTTTGTTCAAAACTGAAAAAAAATTCTGAAGAAAAATTTTTAAGTAATTTTGAAATGATAATTTTTTTTTAATTCAGAAATTAATTTTTTTCATGATTTTTAAATTTTTATCGAAAATAATATAAAAATTATTTTTTTTTTTAAATTTTTACTAACATTTTTTTTCCTGAATATTCTTTTTTTATTAAAAAAAAAAAATATTTTTAAAAATCCGACGGACATCAAAACGTTCGGAACATCGAATTTTTAAATAAAAACTCACAAACAAGAATCCGTGTGGGAAACTCGCAAATAAAAAACTCTTTAAGCCAATAAAAATTTAATTGCGGCTTAAAATTCCCCATGTCTGACTAGCCAAATCATAGACGCCATTAACTGCTGATAATAAAAATGAATGAATGACCATTGCATAATATTTAATTTTGTTCTATTCACGTTTTTTTTGTTTCTTATTTATAGTCCGGGATCAAGTCTATGTCAAAAAAAATTTTTTTTTTACTTACTTGCCATTTCCATTGACACTATCTTTCGGCAAAAAAGTGTCCATCTCCTGCGATGGAGGCGATTCGAAATCATTCTGTACCATTTTTAGATAATTTTTGGAAGATTTTCAGCTGGAAAAAAAAGAAAAAAAAAATTAAATTGAATTTTTAATTAATTTTTTTAAAAATTATTTTTCTTTGTTTTATAAAAAAAATTAAAAATTCTTTATTTTCTAATTTTTTTTTAGTTTTTTAAATTTATTTAATAAAAAAATCACAAACTATGAAACAAAAGACGCATGAAACACGAATAATAACAACAAAGCACAAGACGAGAAATGTAAAGCAATTCAATATTTGATCAATAAAACCATAAACTTGAACTTGAGCTTGACGCAAATATTTTTTTTATGATAATAAATTTTCTTTTCTTTACCGATTTTTATTTTTTTTCTCTTAAAACAATTTTTTATCTTTAAAAACACACAAAAAAAATAATTTTTAAAAAAAAATTCTTATCACTCGTGTGAACGACCGTTTGTTACAACGCTTTAAACTAGACTGAATCTAATTTTAAAATTTTATAAAAGAATTTAGACGCTCGCTGTACGTTAGGTCGGTTCGCAGACATAAAGAAAAGTATTTAAAGGCGAAAAAAGAGAGCAGACAAAATCTTATGTAGTGCAAGATCACAACAAAAGATAGAAGTGCGTTGTGCTTAATTTTTTTTTTTTAATTTTGTCAAGTCGTAATTTTTTTTGTCGGAAGTTTTGATGTAGAAACGCATCTCTCGCAGGCGATTTGCCAAAATTAATGACGAGACAATCTTCGTGCATGACATAATTTAATGTGATTTTTTTTAATTCTGCCCTTAATGAGCTTAATCATGTGCCTCCAATCAGTAAAAAAGATCATTATTTGTTTATTTGCTATTGTTTGGCAGGAAAAATAAACAAAAAAGTCCCTAGAAGAGTACATTATCGTCGAGTACATTGTTTTTTGTTTATTTTTCATATTTCACACATTTATTTATTGAAATAATCAAAGTTGTTTTGTTCTTGTTTCGAGTTTCGCCTTGACTTTTATCACCTGAGAGAAGATAACTTTTGACGCCGCTGTCGTCGTTTTGCGTCCCAGTGACATGTTCCGAATGTAATTTAATCAATTTTTCGGCTGTCGTGTGATCCACATTTAATTTTTTTATTATTATCATTTTGAAAGGTACCGAAAAAAATTTTTGCGTCGTCGTCGTTGGTGCACTTCACTTGCAGTTTAATTTTAAATATCAACAACCCCGCGAAATGTGTACAAAGGAATTTGTCAAGGTTTTTCATTCACAAAAGTCGATGACCGAGCTCATTGATTCTGCTTTTAATTTATTTTCAAAAAAATTTAAAAAAAATTTTTGTCGGTCTGTTAAATTAATTTAAAAATTTTTAAAAATATTTTAAAAAATATTTCATTTTATTTTATCAGTTTTTGGGTTTTTTTTAATACATTAAATAAGAATTTTAATTAAATATTTTATTTAACAAATTATGAGTTTAATTAATTTAAATAAAAATAAATTTTAGTTTTAAATTAATTAATAAAAAAAAATAAAAATTACCAATAATTTTAAATAAATTTTAGTTTTAAATTAAATTAATTAATAAAAATAAAGTTTTTAAATAATTTTAAAATAAAATTTATAAAAAATAAAATTTCAATTTAAAATTATTGGTAATTTTTTTTTAAATTAATTTCAAACTAAAATTTTTTTAAAATTATTGGTAATTTTTTTTAAAATTAAATTGTCTGGTTTTGGAATTCTTTCTTTTTTTAGCTTTGGAATAAATTAATTAATAAAAATAATTTTTTTAGTTTTTGAATTAATTTTAAGCTTTTTGGATTTTTAAACGATCTTGATGAAAAAATTCAATCAGAAATCAATAAAAACCAAATTAATGTTTTTTTTGAAAATAAATTTGGAAAAAAATTTTTTTTTTCTTGCAAATTTAAGAAATTTTTTTTTATAATTTTTAATTCCACTTTCTGTAGTTTATTAAAAAAAAAATAAATATAATTATTTAATTAATTAAAAAATTATTTTAATTTAACTTATAATTTAGAATTAATTTTAATTTAAATTTTTCTTTAATTCAATTAAATAAGAAATTCACATTTTTTTAAAAAATATTCTATAAAAGACTACTCTTCAAAAATACATCACAAATATTTTTTTCAATAAAAGTTTTTATTAAATTTCTCAAAATTCAATAATAAAAATTGAAATATTAAACAAAAACCTTGAAAAACAGAACTGAACTTGACTTTTTAAAACATTTAAAACAATAAATATTAAAAATAAATAAATTCTTATTAAAATTTAAAAATTCGACGAAAAAACGCTTTGGTTCGTATATCACAGACTTTCCAGTTAAAAATAATTTCTTTGTTTGTAAATAAATAAAATTAACACATTTTTGGATATGAATGAACCTGCTGCCAAGTAGCACAAAAATTCTGCTTTTTTGCATTTTTTTTCATTCTACTTTCCACAAAGTAATCAAAAAACAAACATTGCGTGCATTGCATATTTCGCAAAAAAATAAATAATTATCACCAAAAACTATTTACTTTTCACCTGGCTAAAAATACACATATCTATTTATGTCAAGTCACGCTGATTGTTAACTTCTAACAAAAATTGATCAATATTTATTTTTGTCGTCACTAGACACGTTCTTCTCTAACAAAAAAAAAGTGTAAATGAACAAACGACAAATTTTATGTTTATTTACGGCTTTTTGTCTGTCACATTTTTCAATGTAAACCGCTAAACCTGATCCGTGTGTGAAAGGTCTGATTCTAACAAATGTCTCACTATTTAAGGCAATTACATTGGCGGAATATGCGGCAGCGACGACCTAATTTAGAACACTTATGCTAACAATCAATAAAATATTTAGGAAATCATAAATTGTCGATCAAGTAGATAACTAGAATGTAAAAAATTGATAACAATTGATTAACCCTAATTATGAAATTTTTAGTTACGAAAAGTTTACAGCAACTAACCTTGAACTCGTTAAACGAAAAAAATCGATAACTTGAAAACTAAACGTTGATGTCTAGTTGTTACCACTTATTAATGTTGAAGAAGAAGAACGAAGTTTGTAAATAAATTATTGATTCGTTGTTATTGTTTGGAATGGTTTCGACTGACTGACAGGTGAGTTATTTTTTATTTAAAAAATATTTTTCCAAAGTTCACTTTGTTACTTTTATTTCATTCTACTGAAGAAACTTGATTCTCAATTTATTTGCAAATTTTTTTATTTAAAAATAAACTCGCAATATTTATACGGCATATTGCATAACACTTTCCCGCTAAAATCAAAGCTTGTATAACATGACTAAGTGTAAACAGTGAGCCATCAGAAATTCCCGATAATAAACATTCTTGCCGAGAAAAACTTGCGCACACGTGAAATGGCGTTGCAAGTTGCATCATCAAAACGTCATGAAAATTTTTGCCCTTTCTATTTATAGCGTCTTCTTGTACAACTTTTTTTTTTTGCTGTGTTAAATATTTATGTTACGTAGGTACAATTGTTGCACCCATTCATCATTCACATTCGTATGAAACACCCAAACACTGAGGTTGAGTTTGAATTGACTGACGCAACATCAAACTACATTTTCGTGTTCCTTTAATATTTATTTTAGTTTCTTGTTAAAGAATGTCGTCGGTTATCGACATCTTGTATGTACTTAGTTGACATGAAAAAAAATTTTTGTATCAAATTTCTTCGTATTTCTTCATGTTACGACGAAATTGATTGCATTTATTAAATTAATGATAAATCGATAATATTGGCAATCCAATTTTAATGCGATACTAATGCGGATAAATTTTTGCCATATGAAAATATTTCTATAGAAATTAGACGCAATTTATGGATTAGAGGTTAGAAACAATGATTGGCATTCAATCATTTTGACGAGAATGCAGATAATCTCTCTAAATTGAGACTGGCGCTCGATTTGCTTAAAAGATGCAAGACACTGTCTCTGAGTAGCATTTTCGCGTATGTAATTTATTTGTGGAAAGAATTAAATTATCAATTCCGTTCTAATTGATTGTCGTAGGCAACTATTGTAAAAGAAATAGGGTTATGAGATGCTAATTTATGGGGCGATTATTCGTTAAAACTTGACATAAAATGCTTTCAAATATGCTAATGAACTTTTAATATGCGTCTTAATTTTTATTTTCTTTGCACGGAACCAGAGAGACACGTTATGACAATCTATTAGCGTCACATTAAAAATAAATAAACGCGGTACTTGTACAAATTTTTGTTATGCAATCTCGTCTTATCATACACAGGTGTGTTCTGAAATGAGAATTTGTGTGGATGGCGGTAAGAATTTTAAATTGGATAAAAGCGCATTTTATGGAAAGATGGATTTTTGGTACATAATATATTTTTTGTTTCAGGACCTGAAATTCAGGTACACGGACTTTAAATTTGTAAGAAAATCTAGAGGGAAAAAATGAAGGTTCTGTTCTAAGGAAAAACTATTGAACTTGTGAAATGCAAATCTGAAAATGTTCAAGAAATATTCTTCTAGTTCATAATATTAGTTTGTTGATGTCAGTTCAGGGCAGTTGATCTCATTGCACAAAAAGGAAATTGGAGTATATTCTCGCATTTAGGCCTGGACAATATGGATGTTTTGTTGGAATTAACGATGTTTTGAGCTTAAATTTCATTGTTGGTGCAATTCCTGATGATGAGCTTTTGTCTGATAAGTTCCCTCAAACCCTAATACTGAAGTTGTTTGTTTATCATTCTCCTTTTCTGAAACTGTCCTTTGATGCGATTCGAATACTGTAAAAGTTTTATTACGATTCTACCTTTAGGCTTGTGCAATGAATTGATGGTGAATTGTCTTCCTAAAACAGAAGACCACATACCGTCCTGACATAGCGTTTTGGATTAACATTAATAGCTGTTTCATGTTTTCATTAGGCCATGTTGTACCTCAACGAAAAGTGGCTACGAATAGATTACGGAATCTAGTACCGAAAGATTTGGAAAAAAAGAATTTTTGCCCAGGTCTATTTTAGATTTGAAAGATTAGAACTATGGTTTCGTGTATTAAAAGAAGAAGAACTATAGAAAAAATTCAAATAATTTTAGAATCATTGTTCACAGCTTTCTTCAAGGTATTTCGCAGTTACTATTTAACTCAAATAAATAAATCAACAAAATTAACTCAAATTAAATAAATTCTTTCAGTTCTTCTTGTATCTTTTTATGTCTTATGTGATGTCAACTGTAACTCAAATCGCATCACCAAACTGGGCCAAAGAAGCAAAACTCCTGAACTCTGAGAATTTATTGATTTATTGTATTTTATTTGAAAAGATGGTTTTTTTTTATGCCGGAGAACGTTTTTCGATGACTTTTTTTACCCCAAAAAATTTTTTGAGTGCCAAGGGTTCTTGCCTGTTGAGCGTTTGACAATTAAATTAAAATCTCTTTTAAAAAAAAAATAATTCATTAAGTTTCTTTATGTCAACGACTTAAGTTGACTTAAACAGACAGACAAACCAACCCAAAATGCGTTAATTTTTCAAATAAAATACTTCCTTAATACTTTTCGACAAAAATTAAATGAGCAAGTAGGTAGCAGAAAATTGTCACAAATATGATAAAATAAAATGCACTCGCCTGTAGACACAAATATTTATAAGACACAATTTGATAAGAATCATTTAAAAAGGCACTTCGTTAAGTGAGAGTGCTCAAACAAACAAAACCCGAAATCGACCACCAACGAGAAGAAAAGCCGCATAAAGTGATAAATGACGGTTTCAAGTGTCGAGAAATGACGTTAATTTCATCAACTCAATCAAAATTGAAGCTAAAAATCACAAACTATTAATCAAGATTTTTGAGACATTCACAATTGCCATTTTTGAACTTTTATTAATGTTTTATAAACTTTTTCTTTTATGATATGTATCTCACATATAAAACCGGTAACCAGAGTCACGTGTATTTAACAACAAAAAGGCAACAAAAAAAAAGTTGTTAGACGAATACACAGACAATACGGGAATAAAAGGAATAAGCACGTATGCTACGCGCAAAAGCCAGCTGTCTAGTCTACGTTTCTTTTCTTATACAAAAGAAAGAGAATTGACAAAATTAAAAAGGGGAATGAACCGCAATTTAAACTAAATCACAAAAAAAAAAGAGAAAAGAAATCAAATCACGGTCAAAGTTGTTATTTATCAATAAATAATAACAAAAAAGCAATCCGCTTAATAGCGCGAACTGTTGCTTGCCTAGTCAATCGTTGTGTGAATGATTTGTTTACTAAAGCGTGCGATTCAGTGTAAACTTCGTCTTTCCTTGTAAAATCATTTAAAGGTAAATTTATGAAGGAAGGTATTAGTTTCTCGTTACTCTAATGCATTCCATGGCATCGTCTGTCGCAAAAACATTTTTCTAGTACTACAAAACTTGCTTATCGGAAATGCATTGTGTTACGTCGGCGTATTATTTACCGAAACCACGTGGCATCATTTTGTCATTAGATTTTTTTTTCGCAATACGTTCACATTGTTCAAATTATTCACGCCACGTCGTTATGATTAAAAGGAAATATCGTTATTGATTTTTTTCTTTTCCATGAGAATTAATATTTAAATACGTATAAATAAAAAGGGAACATTTATTTTTAAACACAAAATTTCTTTTCTTTCATACAAAATTAAATTAAGAAATTTAAAAATAAATACGTACTTTTTTTTTCAAGGAAAATATTTTTTTTTTAATTTTTGTTAATTTCTTAATTCACTTTTTTGTCACAAAAAATTAAATTTTTTGTCAGTGTTTACTTTGCACTCTGTTACAAGACACAAACACACCCGAAACTTCAAAAAATTACAATTTTTTTTATCGATTCGTGTTTTTTCTGGTCTGCTGCCGAGAGTACACTAAAGACAAAAAATATTTTTTCATCACTTTATAGCAGAAAATCGAATTCAGAGCGCAAATGTGACGGCGCGCCGCTACATAGAACTTTGTTAATGAAACATCAGCAGGAACACATGTGTGAGTTTACTTTTTTCTGCCTCTCGCACAAGCACGTTAAATCTCTCACACACAAAATTTATCGTAGAACGTTACGTGAATGAAAAACTAAATGTGTTACCGGTATGAAAGCACGTCAGTTGTAGTAGTAGTAAAATTTTTCGGTAAGTTGTAAATATAAATGAGAGGGAATGGATTCAGGGGGAACTCATTAAACCGCGCATGTCTGCTCATTTTTTGTGTTATCAAAAATTTTTGAGAGAGAAATTTGGCAAGAATTTTTTTGTGAGTCATTCGCGGAAGAACAAATTTTTTTTTGTAAAAAAAAAATTTGTAATAGAGACATAAATATTTGGGTCTCGTAATTTGAGATTTTTTAAAAAAAAATTTTTTTTTCAATGAACTCGGCGGTCAATTTTGTATACGATGAGAGAAATGTTTAAAAATATTGAACACGTGTTTCTTGAATTTATTTGAATTTTTTTCCCTCGTTAATGGAATTTGGCTTGGGACCACATTTTAGTACTCCTCAAAATTTTGTTGACGAAATTTTTGAATGTTTGGTTCGTTTACTTGACGAAAACATTAATTTTGAATGTCCAAGCGTATTCAAGCCCATAATGGTCGATTAAGTGCTTATATGGGAATTTGATGAAAAATCCCTTTTTCGATTGGACAATCTAAAAAAAAAAAAAAATATTAGAAATTTGTTTAAAAATTTTGGATTTAAAGCTTACTTTTATCTCTTCGGGGTATCCTAAAAGTTCAACAGGTACTTTTTCGTTGAAAATTTCTTCATTTAAAGCTCCGAGCTCAACGAAATTCGTTTCATATGGATATTTTAAGACTGTGGCGTAGATGAATTGAGTCTTATTTCCACTCTCGGGGTCTTTTTGAACTTTTTTGCTGGCAGTGTACCAAACATTACCACTCAAAGTGTCATTTTGATGGATCCAAGGCTTCGTTTTGTAAATTGCTTCTCCATTACGTCTCAACCAGCGTCCCATTTGGGTAAATCTTTCGACGAAAATTGGTTCAATAGTCCCAAAACGCGTTGGACCCACATTTATTAAGACATTTCCATTGCAACTCACCGTTGAAACAATTTCATGGATGATTTCTTCAGGCGTCATAAAGTCTTCGTACTTGGCTTCGTCACGATGTCCCCAGCTACGACGATCAATGGTGAAGGCATTTTCCCATTTATGCGTCAAAAGATGTCCCGGATTGAATCTGTCGGCGAAATTGAAGAAATCTCCGTGTTTTCCGGCAGTTCCGTCGCCCCAGCGATCATTTGTGACAACTGTTTTCCTCACAGGACTTTCGTTATAAAGCCACGCCAAGAAATCTGTGGAATTCCAATATTCGGGTGTCGTGCCGCCATCACCGTCAGACCAAAAAACTTCAGGTTTGTATTTTTCTACGAGCTCTTTCATCTCGGGCCAAACTTTGTTCCACACGAATTCTTGTGTCGTAAAATTATTTTGCTTATCTGCCTCGTGAACGGGGTTGAACCACTCAAAAAGTGAGTGATAAAGTCCAAAATGAATACCGGTATCGCTCGTTATCGCTTCTCTCAATTCTCCAACGAGATCTCGGTGAGGTCCAACTTCCATCGCATTCCAGCTGAACGAATACCTGCTAGGCCATAAGGTGAAGCCCTCGTGATGTTTACTTGTCAAAACGATGTATTTCGCTCCGGAATCGTTGAAAATTTTCGCCCATTCGTTCGGATTAAAAAGTTCCGCGGTGAAATCTCGCGCGAATTCTTGATACGTGAACCCAGGTTTGTAATTATTTTCCATAAAACTCACGTAATCGGATTTTTTGGCGCCTTTCCAGTACCACCAGAACCATTCGGAGCCGTAACTTGGCACGGAATAGACTCCCCAATGGATGAAAATTCCAACTTTTGCTTCGTCATACCATTTCGGGAGAGGGCGAGAATCCAAACTCTTCCAATCGGGCGTGTATTTTTTCCACGGAGGGAAAATCCAGTCAAGTTCGTTGCGGGATTCGTCCTCTGATGATGAGTCAAAAGAAGAAATTTCAATGAATAACGCGAATGCAATGAAGAAAAAAAGTGTTGTTGATAAAAAATGTTTCATTTTTTTTTCTGCGGTCTGTTTAAACAAATTGTTTAAACGGAATGAAGTGAAGTGACTAACTGAATAAGTAGAGTCGAGTGTTGTTAAGAGTTGTATATTTTTTTTTATAAAATGTTTAGTTTGTGTTATAAAAACAAAAGGGGAATGAAAAAATTTTGATGAAATTTAAATTTTTAAGTGAAGTGTCCTAAAAAGTATAAAGCAAGGAATTTTTCTTAATCAAATTTTTCAATTCTCTTAAGAAATTTCAAATTTTAATTGAATCTTTTTTAGATTTTTAAAAATTTTTAGAAGAATTTTAAATTAAAATAATCCCCAAAAAATTAAAAAAAATTTTTTAAAATTAAAAAAAAAATTTAAAAATTTTTTGAAAAATATTTTTAAGAAGACAATTTTTTTTTCCAAATTTCAAAAATTTTCAAAAACATTTTTAAAATAATCAAAAATTTTTGATAAAATTTGAAAATACAAATAAATTTTTTCAATTTTGATTTCAAAATTTTTAAAAAAAATTTTGCCCCATTGGATTTTTGAAGTTTTAAAATTTGTCCGAAAAAATGAATTTTATTTTACTTAAAAATTTTAAATTTTCTAATTCAGATAAAAAAATTTGAAAACTTTTTTTCATAAAAAAATGTTTAAAATGGTTAAAAATTTATGAAATTTAAAATTTTTTAAAATTTGTATTAAAAAATTTAAAAAAATTAAAAAAAAAGTTAAAAAATTAAATTTTAAAATTTTTAAAAATTTTTTAAAAATTTAAAAAAATTAAAAATTTTTAAAAAATTAAAACATTAATTTTTAAAAAAAATCGGACAAAAAAATTATTAAAATTTTTTAAAAAAAATTAAAAATTTTTAAAAAATTAAAATTTTTGAAAAATTAAAAAATTAAAAAAAATAGGTACCATATTTTGGGTCTAAAAAAATGAGAAAATATTTGTCTTTTTTTAATTAGAAATTTTACAGTTTTTAAATTTTTTTGAATGAAATTTTAGATTTTTTTTTTGTATAAAACTTCAATTTTTAACCTTAAAAAATTTTTTGAGCTCATTTTTGAACTTTTCTAACCTTTAAAAAACTTTTAAATTCAAAACTGTTGAAAAATAAATTCAAAATTTCATTTTCATTAAAAATCATACAAACCTCTGTTAACAATGCTCCTGATAAAAGCGATAAAAATCCCATCCTTGATTGATTATTTGCAAATCTCGATTGTTTTCCAACCCGTATCTCCACTATTTATCGGTCACAATTTAGATAATGCGCCTAATCCAGCCAACCTATTGTTTAATGTTGTCAATACATTTTGTTTTTGTTTACAACCGGCACATCAGTCACCCATACAAAGGCACCACAACTGATAAAACAATCACAATCGTTGTCGTTACTTGACCAACAGTCACTCCATTAATCAGTCTATGAGTTAAATTAAACATGAACGGACGTACTTTAGTACTTATCGTCGTCGTTTTCATTTCTGCGGCGGCGGCGGAAGAATATAAAATTGTCACGAAACACGAAGACGAGCTCGACATTATTTTCCCCCCTCGTCGAAATTACACGCCAGATTGGGACTCCCTGGATACTCGCCCGCTGCCAAAATGGTATGACGAAGCAAAAGTCGGGATTTTTATCCATTGGGGAGTTTATTCGGTGCCTCCTTTCGGCTCGGAATGGTTTTGGTGGAACTGGAAAGGCATCCATGATGAAAATTACGTGAAATTCATGCAAGATAATTACAAACCTGGATTCACGTATCAAGAATTCGCGCCAGATTTCACTGCTGAACTCTTTAATCCGCTGGAATGGGCGAAAATTTTCGAGCAATCTGGCGCCAAATATATCGTACTGACAAGTAAACATCATGACGGCTTCACATTATGGCCGAGCAAGTATTCTTTCGGATGGAATGCCGTCGAAAATGGGCCGCATCGTGATTTGGTGGGCGAATTAAGGGAAGCTGTAACGAAAAATACCAAATTACGATTCGGTTTGTATCATTCGCTGTTTGAATGGTTCAATCCTGTCTACTTAGCTGATATAAAATCGAATTGTTCCACGAATAATTTCGTCAAGAACAAAGTGTGGCCCGAGATGAAAGAAATAATTGAAAAGTACAAACCCGAAGTTTTATGGTCCGATGG
The DNA here is from genome assembly GCF_036172545.1 of Culicoides brevitarsis. Taxonomy (NCBI): domain Eukaryota; kingdom Metazoa; phylum Arthropoda; class Insecta; order Diptera; family Ceratopogonidae; genus Culicoides; species Culicoides brevitarsis. The sequence goes on along the minus strand of NC_087086.1, from coordinate 29,649,644 downwards.
CGATTGGGAGACAGACGACACTTATTGGGAGTCGGAAGAATTTCTGGCGTGGCTTTATAACGAAAGCCCAGTGCGGAACTCGATCGTCACGAATGATCGCTGGGGACGCGGAACTGGATGCAAACATGGCGACTTCTATAATTGCGCCGACAGATTCAATCCAGGGACACTTCAGCATCATAAATGGGAAAATGCCTTCACGATCGACAGAAAAAGTTGGGGAAATCGTGGAAATGCCAAATTCGAGGACTTCATGTCAGCTAAAGAGATCATCCGGGAACTTGTGACAACCGTTAGTTGCAATGGAAACATTTTAATTAACGTAGGACCTACGAAATTTGGCACTATTGAACCTATTTTCGTTGAACGTTTGACCCAAATGGGACGGTAAGTTTCATTTTTTTCAAAAATTAATTTTTACCGCATTTCATAGAAAAAATGCGGTATTAAACTCGACTTGTCGTGTGTTCCGGTGTGCCCCAAAATTTTTGTTAGTAATTTCTAGTTATTTGAGTCAAAGCAATTTTTGTCAAATCTTGCTCCAAATGGATGAAAATCTGTCAGAAGGCTCTAATTTATCATTTTTAATCATTTTATAACTCAAAACTGCCAAAAATTTGAAACTGAAAAAATTTTTTTTCTTTGACACAGTTTTGTTTTGAAAACCAAATCAAGAGAAAAACTAAATCAAAAACTATGTCAAAAACTGTGTCAAAGCAATTTTTGTCAGATTTTGCTCCAAATGGATAAAAATTTGTTACAGGGCTCTAATTTATCATTTTTCATCATTTTATAACTTAAAACTGCCAAAAAATTGAAACTGAAAAAAAATTTTTTCTTTGACATAGTTTTGTTTTGAAAACCAAATCAAGAGAAAAACTAAATCAAAAATTATGTCAAAAACTGTGTCAAAGCAATTTTTGTCAAATCTTGCTCCAAATGGATAAAAATTTGTCAGAGGGCTCTAATTTATCATTTTTAATTATTTTATAACTTAAAACTGCCAAAAAATTGAAACTGAAAAAAAATTTTTTCTTTGACATAGTTTTGTTTTGAAAACCAAATCAAGAGAAAAACTAAATCAAAAACTATGTCAAAAACTGTGTCAAAGCAATTTTTGTCAGATTTTGCTCCAAATGGATAAAAATTTGTTACAGGGCTCTAATTTATCATTTTTAATTATTTTATAACTTAAAACTGCCAAAAAATTGAAACTGAAAAAAAATTTTTTCTTTGACATAGTTTTGTTTTGAAAACCAAATCAAGAGAAAAACTAAATCAAAAACTATGTCAAAAACTGTGTCAAAATTTTTGTCAAATCTTGCTCCAAATGGATAAAAATTTGTTACAGGGCTCTAATTTATCATTTTTAATTATTTTATAACTTAAAACTGCCAAAAAATTGAAACTGAAAAAAAATTTTTTCTTTGACATAGTTTTGTTTTGAAAACCAAATCAAGAGAAAAACTAAATCAAAAACTATGTCAAAAACTGTGTCAAAGCAATTTTTGTCAGATTTTGCTCCAAATGGATAAAAATTTGTCAGAGGGCTCTAATTTATCATTTTTAATTATTTTATAACTTAAAACTGCCAAAAAATTGAAACTGAAAAAAAATTTTTTCTTTGACATAGTTTTGTTTTGAAAACCAAATCAAGAGAAAAACTAAATCAAAAACTATGTCAAAAACTGTGTCAAAGCAATTTTTGTCAGATTTTGCTCCAAATGGATAAAAATTTGTTACAGGGCTCTAATTTATCATTTTTAATTATTTTATAACTTAAAACTGCCAAAAAATTGAAACTGAAAAAAAATTTTTTCTTTGACATAGTTTTGTTTTGAAAACCAAATCAAGAGAAAAACTAAATCAAAAACTATGTCAAAAACTGTGTCAAAGCAATTTTTGTCAAATTTTGCTCCAAATGGATAAAAATTTGTCAGAGGGCTCTAATTTATCATTTTTAATTATTTTATAACTTAAAACTGCCAAAAATTGAAACTGAAAAAAAATTTTTTCCTTTGACATAGTTTTGTTTTGAAAACTAAATCAAGAGAAAAACTAAATCAAAAACTATGTCAAAAACTGTGTCAAAGCAATTTTTGTAAAATTTTGCTCCAAATGGATAAAAATTTGTCAGAGGGCTCTAATTTATCATTTTTAATTATTTTATAACTTAAAACTGCCAAAAAATTGAAACTGAAAAAAAATTTTTTCTTTGACATAAAGAAAAACTAAATCAAAAACTATGTCAAAAACTGTGTCAAAGCAATTTTTGTCAAATCTTGCTCCAAATGGATAAAAATTTATCATTTATCAATAATTATCATTTTTAATCATTTTATAACTCAAAACTGCCAAAAATTTGAAACTGAAAAAAAATTTTTTCTTTGACATGGTTTTGTTTTGAAAGTGTATGAATTGCAAAAGGGTCATGAGGAGTATGAAATTGTAAAATGAGGAATACAAAAAAGCGTAGATATATAACATCGAAATGCGGCATTACCTTAATAAAATTATTTTTAGTTGGCTCAAAAACAACGGCGAAGCAATTTACGGATCCATTCCATGGCAACACCAAAACGACTCACTCACGAAAGACGTGTGGTATACAGCTGATAAGAAAATTCATCGCATCGTGGATAAAGAAAACAACACGACGACCCTTACACAAAATGTCTACGCGATTGTCTTGGAATATCCATACGAAACAGGCTTCGTTGAGTTACGAGACTTGGCAAAAACCTTCAATGCTGATGTTCCTGTCGAACTAATTGGTTTTTCAGGTAGAATTAAAACGGAAAGTTCTCGAAAAGGAGTCATTTTATATTTTCCAAACAAGCAAGAGATCGATGTTTATGGCCTGAGCTTGGCTTGGACATTCAAAGTCAGTACTGTGGTGAAAAAAAGTTCGACATTCAGTGAATGAGTGAATTTTGGTCAATGTTAAATAATTTTTTATTTTTCATTTTTTCTTTAAACAAATGCAAATACTATATAATCATTTATATATTATAACAATTTCGTGTTTTTTTTTCTTTTTGTTCTAAAAACTAAATATTTAGTAGGTTTGGTTGTGTTATGATTTATTTACATCGTGTTAATATTTAATTTAATTGCTATTTTAAATTATTTCTAGGTAATACAAGGTGTGGTTGATAGTTTTTTTTTTTTTATTTTCGATCGAAAAATTTTTCAAGAAGAGTTCTGTACGATATTTTTTTAAATTTTGAGAAAAAATTGACTTCAAAAGGTAAATTTTGGCTTTTGGCGCTCATTTATTGATTTTTAGATAACCTAAAAATTTTGATAACCTCAAAATCTTTGAATTTCGGACTTCTAAATGGCAAATAAGAGATCATTAGATAAATATGTACTTGGAAAAGTCTTTGAAACTCACTTTTTGTTCTTTAAAATTAAATTATTACTCAAAACGTTGACTAACCTCAAATTAAGATCTTCATAACCTCAAAAAGTGATCATTATAAAGTTAGAAATTTGATTTTCTGCAATAGTTTAATTTTGTTTTTAAGCTTTTATAACTTCAAATATTCTAATTTTTATATTTTAAGTTCAATAAATTATCAAAAATATTCGATTTGAAAAACTTAACCTCAAAATTTGATCAAAAAAAGGAATCCTAACCTCAAAAATTTATATTTTTAAAGATAAAACCTCAAGTATTAATTTTTTCTTTAAAAATCTTTAGATTTTCTATTAAAAATTAATTTTTAATCTCAATTTGATCTTTTTGAGTCCTAATAAGCCAATTTTGAGCATTAAAACGATTTTTTAAATGATCAAAAATTCTACCCACTCTACTGTGCTCTGATTGGCTGACATTTTCAAAACAAATGACGTTTCACTTATCGAAATTTTCCCGCGATCACTGCATAAACAAAGCATTTGTTGGAAAATTTAATCAAATTTAGATTTTTTTGAACCAAAATCCTGCCAGCTACAAAAATGACTGACCAAGCAAGTCGTTCGACGATTCAAACAACCGCAACGGGCCAATCTGTGGCAGAAGACGAGGAAGAAATCGGAGGACCTATTCCTGTCTCGAAATTGGAGGTAAATTTTTTGGCTTTATTTTCATTTTTCCTATGAAATTTAAGAAATTTTTAACTTTTAGGGCAACGGAATCACCTCTGGCGACATCAAAAAATTGCAAGAAAACGGATATTACACCGTCGAATCGATCGCTTTTACTCCAAAGAAAGCTCTCTGTATGATAAAAGGCATTTCGGAAGCCAAAGCAGAGAAACTTGTCACCGAGGCACACAAACTCGTGCCCATTGGATTCACAACTGCCACAGATTTCCATCAGAAACGCGCGGAAATTATTCAAATCACCACTGGTTCACGTGAATTGGACAAATTATTGGGAGGCGGCTTGGAAACGGGATCCATCACAGAAGTTTTCGGCGAATTTCGCACTGGAAAGACTCAATTGTGTTTGACGTTGGCTGTTACTTGTCAAGTAAATCACGAAAAATTTTAATTCTTGTCATTTTTTATAACAAAATTTCATCCGCAGCTCCCAATTTCCCAAGGAGGCGCCGAAGGAAAATGCTTGTACATCGACACCGAAGGCACTTTTCGTCCCGAACGCTTACTCAGCATCGCCGAACGTTACAAAATGGATGCCAATGCCGTGCTAGATCACGTCGCCTTTGCTCGTGCCTTCAATACGGACCACCAAACGCAACTTCTGATCCAAGCAGCTTCCATGATGGCGGAATCTCGTTACGCTTTGCTCATCGTAGACAGCGCCACAGCCTTATATCGCACCGATTTCAGTGGTCGCGGGGAATTAAGTGCTCGTCAAATGCATCTCGCCCGGTTTTTGCGAATGTTATTGAAGTTGGCAGACGAATATGGGGTCGCAGTGTTGATAACGAACCAAGTTGTGGCACAAGTAGATGGCGCTTCGATGTTTGCGGCAGATCCGAAGAAGCCGATCGGCGGGAATATCATCGCGCATGCAAGTACAACGCGTTTGTACTTGAGAAAAGGACGCGGCGAGAACCGAATGTGCAAGATTTATGATTCGCCATGCCTGCCAGAGTCGGAATGCATGTTCGCGATCAAGGCATCCGGGATTGGCGATGCTACTGAGTGATTTTTTCTTTGATCTTTGATGAGATTTTACTTTTTTTGATTAATAAATATTTGTCTTAATATGTAATTTTAGGTTTTGAGGTGCTTGAAATGTCAAAAAATGACATAGGAGAGACTGAAAGGCGAGAATTTTAAATCCAGATGTGGAAAAATTAATTTTTCTATCAAAATGTGTCTTCGAGAATGACCTTGGAGCTTTTTTTGAATGCTAAAAAAACTTTTTAACCTTCAAAAAACTGACGCAGAGATCAAAAAATGACATTTTTAGTCCATTTACGGAACTAAAAGTCCCTTTCATCTTGAAGATTGATCATTTATTGGTTCAAAAATGGCATATTTCATGCTTGAAAGTCTTCCAATGAGCCAAAAATGCCTAAAAATCTTCATATTTTGTCAAAAATTTGTCAATTTATCTCGAAAAGTCATCTTGAGAAGTACTCAGATCACTTTTTTGATCATTTTAAAAATTTCTTAGTTCAAAAAATGACAAAATTTGTTCATTTTAAGCCTTTTATGATTAAAAAATGGCTAAAAACTGTTCCAATTATCTCGTAAGATCCTCTTGAGATGTGCCTGGAGCACTTTTTCGATCATCCCAACTATCTCCCATCACCTTGTTCAACGATTCTCCTTCGTAATTCTCATATTTTTCGTTTCAGAACAATAACGCACTAAAATTAGGTCAAAAAAATTTCCATAAATCGCAGTTTCTACGAAACATTAACAGTGGCATTCATAAAATTATTACAAAAAAAAAACAACATAAACATAATATCTTGATAATACCTTATCTGCTTATCTTATCTCCTATAAAAATTGTAGTTTTAACTTATCTCCTAACTTTTTTTTTTGTTTTTAAATATTCAACTTTTTCCTTGGCACATTTAAATAAATTCTGATGAAAAAAAAAATTTTTACGCTAACTTTATGATACCAAAATACGATTTATGGGGATCCTTAATGTTACTTTTGTGACTATTCAGATCTTTGACGTAGATCATGTCGTTACTCTTGAGATAGAGCGTGCCTGCGGTGAAGCAAGTACTTGGATTCGGATAGATTGTCGGCGACAACGAACACTGCAACTCGGGCGATTGATTTCGTTCGATCACGAAACTGTTGGTGTTCATGTTAGAATCGTATGAAATCTAAAAAAACATCGATTTTAGCAAAAATTAGAAAAATTTGGGGAAAATTCTTACCTGAGCATACACATAATACAATCCCTCGACTTTAATTTTGACGACACCAGCATCGATTTTCATAAAGTGATGAATGTGCGGCATGTTATGCGATTGCTTGACCATCCAATCGTTGTAAATGATGCCTTGACGGACATGATGCCCATGCTGCGAAGTAATCCGAGGGTCTCGAACAAGCTGAACAGCGAATTTATGTAAAGCAGTTCGAGGTTTTCCAGCTTTTGCTGCGGTTATTGGGCGAACTGGAGGCATGGCGTATTCCACGGGGGCTTGAATTGACTCCTAAAAGATGAAATTTTTGTTAAAAATTGTTTTTTGAGGGATTTTAAGACCATAGACGACAAAACAGTACAACAATTAAACATTCCAGAAGACATTTAACACTTTTTTTTCGTATTTACCACCCGTCTGTAGTAATATCCGTTTGTTCTACTGCTTTGAGCTCGTTTATTAATCACCTGAGCGTAACCTCGTGGTACTCCGTTGCGATCGGTAAGGACAATTTTGTCATCTTGTCGGTGTTTGTGATGAACTGGAAGCGCAGCGTGATGTTGGTTGTGGATTTCATGTGCATTGTGGTGCGATTGTTGATGATGGTAGCGGCGTGGATGGCTAAAAAAAAAAAAAAATTAGTAAAAATCAGTTTTTTGAAGGAAAATGAAGAAATTTACTTTGCATCATTCCAATCCAACTTCATACGTGGTCGGTTAGAGGTCAACAAGGGATCCAAATATTCGTTTGATGTGCGATTTCGGCGTTCCAAGTACGATTCTTCCATTATGGGGACTCCTTGACGTGTTAATCCAGCTAAAGCGCGACGATGACGAGTTCTGAAAGGTAAGTTTTCATTAAAATTTGAGCCAAAAAAAGGTTAAGTCAAAATTTATTGACTTAAGTTTAACATTAAGTCAGCTTAAGTCAGATACAAAAACTAAATTTTGCAAAAATATTTTGAAAAAAAATAATTTTTACCCAAAAATTGTTCAAAAGTCAAAACTTAGATAATTTTTGACTTAAACTTAAGGATAAGTCAGCTTAAGTTAGAAATTTTTTTGTAGTAAAGTCTTCTTAACTTTTGACTTAAAAGCTTAAGTAAAGTTGTTATCAAAAGTTTTTACAATTTTTTTTCACAAAAATTGTTAAAAATTAATAAACTGCATATGTATGTAGTTTTAAAAACTTAAAAAATAACAAATTAAGTTTTTATAACTTAAGTTTTTAAGTCTAAATTTAATAAAATTTTAATTTTTAACAATTTTTGTGAAAAAAATTTGTATAAATTTTTGAAAACAACTTAACTTAAGCTTTTAAGTCAAAAGTTAATAAGACTTTGGGACAAAAAAATTTCAAGTTTAAGTCAAAAATTAATTAAGTTTTGACTTTTGAACAATTTTTGGGTAAAAATTAATTTTTTTAATATTTTTGCAAAATTTAGTTTTTATATAATTTTATTATATATACCTAATTTTTTTTTTCCTCAAAAATAGTTTAAAAATCTTTTTTTTTTTTTGACTTATTGTTAAACTTAAGCTTAAGTCAATTTTTTTTTAAATTTTACTCCAACTTAAGGCTTAAGTCTCTTAAGTTTTTTTTAAGTTAAAGGTTAAGTCAAAAATTTTTTAAAAATTTTAAGTCATACCTTTTCAATTCACTCTTCAGAATGTCATCATAAATATTATTTTTATCACTTTCTTCGCTAATTTTCTTCTCATTGTCGTTCTCGTCGCTGTACAATTCCAAGCTATCATCTTCGTCTTCATCGTCGTAGGCGTAATCGCCACTTCCAAAGTCCTCATCTAAAAATGTCTCGTCGTCATATTCTTCGGGAACATTTTTCTCCTTGCCATACAATCGTCTCTCGTCTTTGGCATCGTCCACATGACGGTTTCGGTTGTACTGTAAAAGGAAATGGAGCAACAGATTAACAAAAATTTCAATCCTTTTATGGAAATTCTTGAAAAGTTGTCAGGTATGGACATTGGCCTTGTCACTACTAGTCGCAAGTCTGGTAAACTCAATAAATCTTAATCATGTCACGATCGATTTCATAGAAAAAAAAAAGTAATTTCTGAACAAAATAACAAACAGACACATTAAGAGTTATTAATGTGTTGAAAGAATTGCGATTCACACATAATTTTACTTTTTTTCTGTCGAAAGGCTTTGAGTGAAGTCATTAATGTCATAAATAGTTTTGGCACAGCAAATAAGCTGCTGATTTATTATCACAAAAATGTGCGTATTCATTCGAAGAGATGAAAAAAAAAATTAAATTAATCAAAAAATGTTTCAGTTTAATTTTTATTTATTTTCGGGGGGAATGAGGCCTTGAATAGAACCAATGATGATGAAAAGAGTAAACAATAATAATTATCGAATGAAATTTCGCTCCGAATGAATGAATTGAATGAAAGAAGAAAATTGAAAGAGCTGTCTTCAACTAAATAAAGATAAACATGTTGTCGTCGGACTACACATTTCCGGGCGGTTGTTCATTGTTCAAATTATAATAATTTCTTACATACTTTTTTTTCATATAATTTTTTTATTTTTGTGAATATGCACACACAGCAAATCAACCAGCAAGTGACGAGTGAGTACAACTTGAACCTACAGTCCTACAATAACTTTCAATTATCATAATAATAATCAAGTACGCAGAGAGTGTCGATGTCTGTATTTACGTTTAGCTGGTTTATTTAACAAAAACTGTAACATTTTATTACACTTGTAGAGTTTATTTTGAAAAATGTCTAGAGCCTGTCTGTTGTCATCTCAATTCTGATTTATTTTTTAGTTAATATTTTATTTTTATTTTTTTCATGAAAAAATATGGGTTTGAATGTGTGCCATGCGTGCCGAGCACGACAAAAAGAGCAGACGAAATTTGAACGTGTTTCGACAATTTTTTTTTGTTGGTAGGGCGTTTCGTTTGAAGTTTTGAAGGTGTCTGTCTGTTACTGAAGCATATAACAAGACATGTTGTTTTTAATCAATATGTTTGACTTTTAATGACATATTTTAACATTTTAGAATGTTTTCCGATGTATTCATCAAATTTTAACTTTAACGCATTTGAAGAAAAAATACAGAAATAATTCATGATGGAAGCAATAAGCGTTCCTGAATGCATCCATGGCAAGAAAATTCTACTGAATTTATAATTTTCAAATGTTTGTTGATCAGTAGCTTAAAAAATTAGTTCTGTAGCAATTAAACCATTATTTGGTGTGAATTCCTATGAGTCGATTTGCAAAAGACAAGCTGACTGGGTATCGGAAATAAAATTGTCTTACATTGCTATAAGAAACACTCCTTGTATCCATCAATCGGTGACAGCATTTATAACCTGGTGGGTTTTTTGTGTCTAAAACAAGTGCACTCGCTGAATTTAGTTACATTGGACTATTTTTGTGGGTCTTTTGCTGCAACTTCTAGACTAACCCATACACAAAGTTGTCAATGTTTTTAGTCTTAGAAATACCTTCATACATTCCTATGGGAAAAAAGTATCTGTATGGCTTGGATTTTCGGTTTTCAAAGATTTTGTCGTTTCCAATTCAAAAAATTCTGAGTAGATCTAAGTTCAGATCATCTCGCTTGTTATCATAATTTTTGTTTGCATAATTTTCTATCGTGCTTTGCAAATGCCTTGTTTGTTGCTTTTTTTAGTATCAGTTCATATTTGTGAAGACTGTCATCAAGTTCAATATCTATTACAACTATTGTACCATGAGTTTTATGTTTTGTTTTTTTGTCTTTCCATGAGATCAAGTAGTTATGTGTCAAGTATTCGCCTCAGCCTAAATTGATTTGTAATTCTTATGAAAATACATGCCTTATTCAAAAATTTCTTCCTTTTAGTCTTCATATATAAATGTTAATCATTAAATAAAATTGATAAATTCCTTATATTTGTGGTTCATCGATAAAAATGCGCTCACATCTCCTCCTCTTTTAAACTTCGACAAAGTCTCTAAAAATCAAAAGTTCTAATTTAGAACAAAGTACGAAATGCAACAACTTTACACAATAATAATCTCTTACCTAGTACCAGTAGTCGTCCGTCAGATGATGATGATGATGCACACTAATTAAAACTTTTTTTCCCGCATAAATAATTTATGAACGCTTTACAAAACTAGACACAATAACAACCATTCATCATCTCACACTATAACTTTACATTTTACATACGAATGTAAAATTCAAATAACGCGGCGTTCATGATTAGCAGATAATTGAATAAAATGTCGCTGTTGTGTTTTTATTTTTATTTCTGTTTATGATTTATCGTAACCGCATCATGATCATCTCACTTACTGAAGTTACTACGCGAGACGGGGTCGCATAATAAAGTGTAAAAGGTCAGGAAAGTATTGTGCATCGCACAAATACGCGCTTTATTTCGTCTCTAATGTCAGACGAAAAACTTTCAAATATGTATCAATAAAAAATATAAATTGCACGAGCAATGTCAATACCATAAATGGATTAATTTACTTGGTTATTTGCATATCGTTAAAAAAGTTATGAAGTGATTTCATTGATTTGATTGCTCATGGGATATTTTTGTGGCTTGCTACACGATTTCAATTTTTTGTTTATAATGATTGAGTTATTTATTTACAAAAATTTTAGTGTATTAATAAAATAATTGAAAAATCGTGTTTACAGCAACTAGCTGATGCAATAATAGAGGACAATAGGTCAATGTGTAGCTTAAAAAGCACCGCCACGGAAGTTTTGAAATTCTTTCGAGTAAATTCAAAACATGTGTAAATAATTCCCGGTTTTTAAACGAATTTAAACAAATAGAAGTGGACCAATCCTGCCAGCAGCCTACCATCATTTAAAGTAATTTACAACACTTATTACAAGTTTTTGTTACAAGTGGACCATAAATAACGATAAATAATAACACAAAGTGCGGATTGTGGGTGTAATTTGGTGAAAAATCTCTCTTTTATTAAATTGTCTAAAAAAAATTTAAACTTTTTTGTGCAAGATCGCGTATTACATTTCCGCATTTTATCAAAGCGATTTAAAATTATTTATTAATGGGTTCCGATTTTTTTGTTACAAAACACGAAAATTCCAGTAACGAGTTCAAAATCATTAACAGATGCTACTCTCGCACTAAAAATAATAAACAACGGAATTTATGAACTAATTAATGAATAATTTCGAGATGATTTCATTTTTAGCGAAAAATTGTTTCTCGTATTATTCCAGCAGAGAGATAGATTATTTCGTTTAAAATAATAATAATACAAAATGTTCGCTAATAATAACAATTTGTTGATAGAATTAATTTATTTTTAGTTTTCAAAAGTGACCTTGACGCAAAAAAATAATAAATTGCCGACAAGTAATGAAACATATGGGATACCCCTTAAAATTTCTATTTAAAAATAATTTTTTAAGAGGTTTCTTTTGCTCTTTGAAATTAAATAAAAAAAAATGAACATCGAAAAAAATTTGTAATGAGATGATGACTAATGAAAGGCGATTTATTTTTGACAAATAACGCACAAATTGAGTGCATTGCAAGTCATTGTCATTATCAGACGAAGCAGAACTAAATTAATCAAAATTCTCTGTGAAACGCAGAGCAATTTGTCACAGTCTATTCTTGAAGCATTTTAAAAAGACATCTGTAACGCGACTTTGATCATGAACTTTAAAAAAATTGTAAAATTTTTGTGAACGAATGTGAACTTGTACAAAGTCGAATTTTATGAGTTGGATTTTATTTTTTTTTTGTGCAATAAATTTTGCATTTGATGGAATTAAACTGCGACAAAGCAATAAAAGTTCCAAAAATATGTTAATAAAAATTATTTATTTGCCAGATTTTTTCTTAAAAAATGGCAAATTTTTTTGTCAAAAAAAATATTTAAAAAAATCATTTTTAATTAATTAATTAAGTAAATTAATTTAAAATTAATTCTTACTTATAAAACTAAATATTTTTCAAGAAATGATTTCAATTAAAAGTAGTTTTTTAAAATTAAATAAATATTTAAATAAATTTAATATAATTTTTTTTTAATTTTATTTTTTTTTTATTAAATAATTTTCTTAAATAAATGCAAAATACTTAAATATATTATTTTAAGAAAATTAATTTAAAATAAATGACTTTTAAAAATTATCAAATGAAATAATTAGAAAAATTGAAAAAAAAAAAATATTTAAAAACCTAAAGTTTCAAATAATAAATTTTAAATAAAAATAGAAGAAAAATAATATTTTTTTTTACATAATTTTTTCAAGATAAATTGTCAATGCGATATATAAATTATTTTTTTTTTAATCTTAATTTTTTTTTTTAATTCATCTTCAAAAGACAAAAATCGAAATTTTCCTCATTTAATTGCATTAAAACCCTATAAAATTTTTACGAGAGTCAATCTTGGCAACAACAACAAAAAATGCTCTTGTCACGCCTTTTATTACAATTAATCCACGACGTCTCTTACGTTCATTAATGAAAACGAAAGTCATTGTTCGTTCTTTCGTTCAAGGCCATTTCACTAAAGAAAAAATTTTCAAAAGAAATTCCAACTCACCGTATCTTCAAAATCGTCCAAATCCTTCAGTTCATCATATTCCGCAAATCTGAAATGTTTTCTTGTCTCTACCAATTTATGCTCGATCTCGCCAACTTTCTTCTCCAAATCATTCACTTTCACGATATAAATGATCTGCAATGAAAAATTAAAAAAAAAAAAATGTCAAAAAAATTCATTCGGACATTAACCCTTCGCTAAAATTCGCACATGAGTCAACTTTGTTTTAAATTTTTCGTTAAAATCAACCACATCTCATCAAAAGCGATATAAAAATAGATAAATTTGCGTATAGTTGACCTTTTCACCCGTGTCAGATAAAAAAAGAACTATAAATTATACACGAGAGGCGAGAGTGTTTTTAATGGATTTCTGCGTGCGTAATCGAATAAAGCAGATTCTAAAATTAAATTTTTTTTACGTACCAACAAACTTAGCACCGTAACGGTAAATATCAACACGAGTCCAGCGAAAAGGAACAGGAGAAACGTTGTTTTGCTGCGTTTGCCATCGGTGTCGGTGGCGTCGTTGTTGCCCGGTGTCAACATGTTTCCGTTCGTAAGTGACAAAAATGGCTTTAGGGTTTCAGCGGTCATTTTATTGGAAATTTATTTGAACAATTTTCTGTTTTTTTTTTCGTGTTTTCGTTTCACTCCAAATTATTTTAATTTATTTTTCTTTCACTCGTAGGCAACTTTGGCACCAACTTTTGTTTTTTTTTTGCTTTTCTTTATTTAATTTTATATTTTTTTTCTGCGAATTTTTTTTTAGTGGTTTATTTTTTTGTTTTGCATTTCGTTGTCGTCATTTCTTCTTCGACGCAAATTTCTAATTTTTTTTTCATTCACTTTTTTTTTTTAAATTCTATTTTTTGTCGTTCACAACCACCATCGTCAATGCACTCATGTTAACAAGACCAAAAAAAAAATTAAAAATAAAAAAAATTGCAAATACTCGTAAAAATAGAATGTGAAGTAATAATAAACACACTCGTGATAAATTTATCGCGAATTATTAAACAGACTTGAAATTTTTCCACTTTTTGTTCAAAAATAGGCAAGTTCCCGTTAAATGAATTTCTCGCGGGCAGCGCGCTAGAAACACGTTTTGAGCGGACAGAGTGTCGGTAACAACTGACGACGCGCTTTTTTTTCGTGTAACTCTTCTCTGTTAGGTCGGTTTGCGTTTTTGAACATATCTCCGTCGTACAGAGAGCGCGCGATAAACGTCGTCGTCGTCGTATCTCTAATGCTTTAAATGAAGGTGATGAGAGTCTATTTGTTCTGTGTGCGGAGCGAACTATATGAGACACTTTGCATGCTTTTTTTATTACTATTATGTGTGTTTGTGTGTTTGGTTAAATGTAACATGTTACGAGATTTAATAAATAATATTTTTTTTATTATTGGCGAGATGTTTGTTAAATTAAGTTAACGAGTCAGTGTGTGTGTGGATAAAAAATGAGCATAAAAGGAAACGATTTTTTTTTCTGACTTTTTTGTTGGAATAGAAATTTTTGGACTAGACGAGATGATGATGTTGACTCTATCAATTAATCATAGGTCGAAGTGGGTTAAAAATTTAAAGTGATGCGGAAAAAATTATTTAGAGCGCTTTTTTTTACTTAAATTATTGAAGGAAAAATTTAGATTTTTTTCTTTGTTATTTTCAGAAGTTTTTAAAATTTATTTTCTAAAAATGAAAAAATAATTAATTAATTAAATTAAAAAACTGAATTAAATTTTAAAAATTTTTTATTATTTTTTTATAATATTAATTATGTATATTTTTTTCCTTACCTTTATTAATAATAATTTTTTCTACAATTAAAATAATAAAATTTTCCCAATAATAATATTATTAATATAAATTTATAAAAATTAATTATTTAAAATAGGTGCATAATTTAAAAATAATTTTATTTTTTAAAAACAAATTTAAAGATTAAAAAAACAAATTAAAATTAAAAAAAATTAAAAGTCTTGAAAAAAATGATTTTTATTAATAAAATCCGATGTCCCATTTTAAAAGTCGAAAATCTAATGGGGCAAAATAAAAAAAAGTTGAAAATTTAACCAAAAATTACCGTTTTTGGGTGTATCTTCATAATTTTTCAAGAAAATTTCCATTAAATTTTTGAAAAATTTTCAATTTATTCTAATTTTTGTTTTAGAAATCATATTTTATCATAAATTTTCTTCTCTAAAAATATTTTTAATAAAATTATTAATTTTTTTTTTTTTTCAAAATTTTTTTACAGTTATTTTTTATGAAATTTTATTTTAAAAAATTTTGGACTTTATTTTTGATTTTCATTTATGCGGCTTAAATGGTTCAAAATAGCCAGAAAAATAAAAATAACTGATATTTCAAAAAATATTCATTTGACAGCTTCTGTCAAAATTCCAAAAAATTGTCTTTTCAAAAATTTTGCTGTTGGAATTTCCAACAATTGTTGAATCGAAATAACTTACAAACTTTTTAACAATTTCCATTCAAATTCCAATTCCAACAGTTTCAACACGAATTGTGAGGACCCCAAATGAAAGTTTTAAAATATTTTAGTACTAAAATTTATTTAAAAATGTAGGGGAAAATGGGGTAAATTTAAGCATGGGGCATCCTTCAAAAGCCAACTATCTCCATTTTCGGCATGAAAATCAAAAATTGAAATGTACCTACCAAAATGACGGAAATTTTAAAGCAATTATAACAAATTTTGATTTTTTTTTTCGTAAGGGCTCGTAAATTTCTGCAAATCTGTTATTTAAATTGTTTTTCGTTCGGAAATAACGTTTTCCATGTATCGTCTGGAACGCACTCAAAACCATTAATTTTGTCTGTTGTATAATTACGACTTTTGTAGCTCCAACCAGAAGAAAACTCAATATTTTTGGATTTCAAAAATTTGTTTGCTTCTTTAGCTCGAGAACAAGATATTTCATTGTCATTCCAGTATAATCCTGTGAGGTTTGGACACAATTCCACAATTTTTTCAACATCTAAATTCGGCAAGTCATTTGAATTTATCTGGATTTCTTTCAAATTTTTATTATTTCTTAAAATTTCTGGTGAAAAATTAGTTATGTAATTTCCAGATATAAACAAAGAGTTTAAGTTGCGCAAATCTTCGAACAAATTATCATCGAGCTCTGTCAATTCATTACTTTGAAACCAAAGATTTTCCAAATTCGTTAATCCCTTGAAGGTATTTGGGTGAAATTTTTTGATATTATTGTCAAGTAGATTCAAAATCTCTATATTTGTGCAGTGATGAAAAGCATCTTCCGTTACTTCTTCAACTTTTATTGAAACCAAATATAAGTAATTCATTTTTGGAAAAGCCTTGCAAATGTTATCGTATACAATCGGAACTACACTTGATTCAAAATCAATCTTTGAAACTGATTCCGGATCATCCGCTGTTGGTTGCCACTCGTATTCGGCCAAAGTCAAATTAATGCCAGAAAAAGTACAAATTCCAAAAGGTTGTTCACATTTATGAGATTTAATTGAATCTCCCGAGCAAGTTGAAATAATAAGAGCGAGAATAATGAGTTTAAGCTTCATTTTGTTGCGAAATCTGAACAGAAACTGAATTTTAAAACAAATATTTCACAAAATATTCGCAATTCTTATCCGTGAAAGGTTATCAAAGGTAATTAATTCTTAATTTTTTTTTTGTTTTCAGGGTATAATTTAATTCTACCTAATTTAAGCCTACGATTTTGGGTCTACTGTAGTCAATTGGGCTGAATAACGAAAAAACTTAATTTTCGGAAATCAAAAAAATCCAAAAAACGCAAAAGTTCTTATCTTTTATAGGTCTTTCAATCTCCAAGCCATGATTTCCAGACTCGGTCGTTTTAATATATAATGCATCACCTACATATTTTTTTTTTAAATTGGTTTATTAATATCATTTTAAACTTGATAAATTTTGATATTAAATTTGGATTAGAACAAAAATTGAAGTCGACTAAGTTTTCCCACAAATTTGTCAATTAAATTGTTTTTCTTTTAATAACCTCAATTTGTTTTGTTTTTTAAAGTATTCATAAATTGATTGTGTATTTTGAGGAATTTTTCCTTTTCGGATTTCGACGTTATTGAAATTTTCCAATTTTTCATTCATTTTCTTCATTTCATCTTTGATGGAGAATAAGAGAAAGATCACTGCTTCCATATTTTCAGTTAAACTTTTTATGTCTTTTTCCATTGACTCCATTTTAAGCTTTAATTCTTCGTGTTCGTCTCCAAGCTTTTCAAATCTCTTCTGAACACCGCTCAACAAATCGACTTCTTGAACTTTTTCATCAATTTTTTCGATTTTATCTGATTTCGAGAATAATGTATTCCATGTATCGTCTGGAACGCACAGAAAACCATCGATTATATCTTTTGTATAATTACGTATTTTGAAGTTCATTAAATCTTTAAAATCAATATTTTTGGTTTTCAAAAAAGTGTTTCCTTCTTCAGCTCGAGAACAAGATACTTGATTGTCATTCCAGTATAATATTGTGAGATTCGGACACATCTCCACAATTTTTTCAACATCTAAATTCAGCAAATCATTTGAATGCAACCGGAGGGATTCTAATTTTTTTGTATTTCTTAAAATTTCTGGCGCAAAACTGGTTATGCCATTTTTGTATAAATATAAAAATTTTAAGTTGTGCAAATCTTCAAACAAACTGTCATCAAGTTCTGCCAATTTATTAAAGTTAAGCCAAAGTTTTTCCAAATTTGTCAATCCTTTGAAGGTATTTGGGTGTAATTTTTTGATATTATTAGAAGAAAAGCTCAAAGTTATTAAATTTTTACAGTTATGAAAGGCATTTTCCGTTACTTCTTCAATTTGGAGTAAATCCATATATAAAATTTTTAATTTCGGAAAGGCCTTGCAAATATTATCGTACACAATCGGAACCACACTTGATTCAAAATCAATCCATGTAACTGAATCCAGGTCATCTGCCATTGGTTGCCACTCGTAATTGGATAAAGTCAAGTTTATGCCAGAAAAAGTACAAGCTCCATAATTTTTTACACAGCTATGAGATTTAATTGAATCTCCAGAGCAAGTAGAAAAAATGAAAGCGAGAATAAAAAGCTTAAGCTTCATTATATTGCGAAATCTGAACAGAAACTGAATCTAAATTCAACATTCTATTAATTTCTCAAGATGTTCGGAATTCTTATTCGTGAAAGGTTATCAATGGTAATTAATTCTTAATATTTTAGATTAAGGTAGAAAAAAATTGTCAAACATAATGAAATGTATTTTTAGTCTTGGTGTGAGCCTTAATTTTACGAAACCTACAGTTTCAAGTTTTTGGTTTTTTTCTACTTTTTATACATTTTTTGATTATGTATTATACCTGAAATTTTGGTGAAAAATAGCCCAAAAATCATTGAAATTTGAAAAAACTTGTTCGGGGGACCTCAAAATTTTAAAAATCCAAATATGCCATCTTATATGGATACTTCTGGACACTCCAAGATCCCCCCTTAGTCTCCCTTTGAAAACTATTTTTCAAAAATTTCCAACATTTTCCGAGAAAAGCAAATTATAAAAATAAATTTGATATGAAATTTGGATTAGAACAGAAACTATTTAATTGAAATCGAGTAAGTTTTTCTGAGAATTTGTTATTTTAATTGTTTTTCTTTCAATAATCTCAATTTGTTTTGTTTTTTAAAGTATTCATATATTAATTGCGTATTTTTAGGAAC
The DNA here is from genome assembly GCF_036172545.1 of Culicoides brevitarsis. Classification (NCBI taxonomy): domain Eukaryota; kingdom Metazoa; phylum Arthropoda; class Insecta; order Diptera; family Ceratopogonidae; genus Culicoides; species Culicoides brevitarsis. The sequence goes on along the minus strand of NC_087086.1, from coordinate 29,631,007 downwards.
TTCTTCTTTTCGATTATCACTGAAATTGTCCAATTTTTCATTCATTTTCTTCATTTCGTCTTTGATGGAAAATAATAGAAAGACCACTGCTTCCATATTTTCAGTTAAACTTTTTATTTCTTTTTCCGTTGATTCCATTTTAAGCTTAAATTCTTCGTGCTTGTCTCCAAGCGTTTCAAGTTGTTTCTGAATATCACTCAATGAATCGACTTCTTGAACTTTTTCATCAATTTCATCTGATTTCGAAAATAATATTTTCCATGTGCTGTCTGGAACGCACTTAAAATCGTTAATTTTTTTTGTCATGTAACTACGACTTTTGAAGTTAAGTAAATCATCAAACTCAATATTTTTGGATTTTAAAAAATTGTTTGCTGCTTCAGCTCGAGAGCAGGATACTTGATTGTCATTCCAGTATAATTTTGTAAGATTCGGACACGATTCCACAATTTTTTCAACATCTAAATTCAGCAAGTCATTTGAATTTATCCGGATTTCTTTCAAATTTTTATTATTTCTTAAAATTTCTGGTGAAAAATTAGTTATGTAATTTCCAGATATAAACAAAGAGTTTAAGTTGCGCAAATCTTCGAACAAATTATCATCGAGCTCTGTCAATTCATTACTTTGAAACCAAAGATTTTCCAAATTCGTTAATCCCTTGAAGGTATTTGGGTGAAATTTTTTGATATTATTGCCAAGGAGACTTAGAATCTCTAAATTTGTGCAGTGATGAAAAGCATCTTCCGTTACTTCTTCAACTTCTATTGAATATAAATTAAGGTAATGCAATTTTGGAAAAGTCTTGCAAATATTATCGTACACAACTGGGATTACACTTGATTCAAACTGAATATTTAAAACTAAATCCGGATCATCCGCCATTGGTTGCCACTCGTAATCGGCCAAAGTCAAGTTTATGCCAGAAAAAGTACAAACTTCATAATCTCTTACACAGCTATGAGATTTAATTGAATCTCCTGAACAAGTTGAGATAATTAAAACGAGAATAATGAGATGAAGCTTCATTTTGCTGCGAAATCTGAACAGAAACTGAATCTAAATTCAACATTCTATTTTTTTCACAAAATTTTCGCAATTCTTATCCGTGAAAGGTTATCAAAGGTAAAGAGAAAAAAATCATATTAAACCGTAATAAACGCAAATTTGACAAAACAAGAAATCTGAAATTGATGATTACGATTTCTTTTTATTTTTCATCCATTTTTAACTGCTTAGACTTTTTAAAATTTTTTGTTAAAATTGTTTTTTCTTCGATATTTTCAATTTGTTTTGTTTTTTTAAGTATTCATAAGGCGCCATCCATTTACGGCGTCGGAAGTTTGAGGGGGGGTGGGGGTACATGAGTTTCCGATGGATTTCGACGTAGGGGGAGGGGGGGTTAAAAGGAAAATACGACGTCGTACAAATTCTCTATAGTTAAGATTTTTTGTCTCAGTTTTTCAGAAATACATATTTAAGCGCTTCAAAATTTTTTGTTTTGTTTTGTAACTTACAGAGTAAACATGTACAATTTTTCCCAAATTTTTATTTAAATTTGAGCTAAATTTTAAACAATTTTTCCTGAAAGGGGGGTGGGTATATGTTGCAAAAAAGTACGTCGTAAATTAGGGGGGTCTTTAAATTCCGACGGTTTCCGATTATAGGGAGGGTGGGGGTCAAAAAATGTCCATTTTTATCCGACGCCGTAAATGGATGGAGCCATAAACTGATTGCGCATTTTGAGAAATTTCTTCTTTTCGGTTATCTCTGAAATTGTCCAATTTTTCATTCATTTTCTTTATTTAATCTTTGATGGAGAATAATAAAAAGACCACTGCTTCTATAATTTCAGTTAAACTTTTAATGTCTCTTTCCGTTGTTTCCATTTTAAGCGATTTTAAGCCTTAATTCGTGTTCGTCTTCACGAGTTTCAAGTTGCTTCTGAGTATCGCTCAATAAATCAACTTCTTGGATTTTTTCATCAATTTCATCTGATTTAAAAAATAACGTATTCCATGTTTCGTCTGGAACACACTCAAAATCATCGATTTTGTCTGTTGTATAATTACGATTTTTGTAACTCAAAGAAGAATAAAAATAAATATTTTTGGATTTCAAAAAATTTTTTGCTTCTTTAACTCGAGAACAAGATACTTGATTGTCCTTCCAGTTCAATTTTGTGAGATTCGGACACAATTCCACAATTTTTTCAACATCTAAATTTAGCAAGTCATTTGAATTCAACCAGAGATATTCCAAATTTTTATTGTTTTTTAAAATTTTTGGTGAAAATCTGGTTAAGTCATTTCTGGCTAAACCTAGCTTTTTTAAGTTGTGCAAATCTTCAAACAAATTGACATCGAGTTCTGTCAATTTATTAGAGTCAAGCCAAAGATGTTCCAAATTTGTCAATCCCATGAAGGTATTTGGATGTAGTTTTTTGATACGATTATCATATAGATACAATCTTTTTAAATTTGTGCAGTTCTGAAACGCATTTTCTGCTATTTCTTCAATTTTCAGTGAATATATATATAAAATTTCTAATTTCGGGAAGGCCTTGCAAATATTATCGTATACAATTGGAACTACACTTGATGCAAAATTAATATTCCAAATTAAATCCGGGTCATCTGCCATTGGTTGCCACTCGTAATTGGTCAAAGTTAAGTTTATGCCAGAAAAAATACAAGGATCATCATATTTTACACAGGTATGAGATTTAATTGCATTTCCCGAACACGTTGAAATAATAAAAACGAGAATAATAAGCTGAAGCTTCATTTTGTTGCGAAATCTGAAAAGAAACTGAAATTAAAAACAACATTCTTCTTATTTCACAAAATGCTAGCAATTCTTATCCGTGAAAGGTTATCACCTTAATGCAGATAATGCAAAGAGAAAAAGCCATAATAAACCGTAATAAACGCAAATTTGGCAAAACAATAAATCTGTTATTGATGATTACAATTTCTTTTTATTTTTCATCCTTTTTTAAATGCCTAGACTTATTAAAACTTATTATTAAAATTGTTTTTCTTTCAATAACCTCAATTTGTTTTGTTTTTTAAAGTATTCATAAACTGATTGCGCATTTTGAGAAATTTCTTCTTTTCGGTTATCTCTGAAATTGTCCAATTTTTCATTCATTTTCTTCATTTCATCTTTGATGGAGAATAAGAGAAAGATCACTGCTTCCATATTTTCAGTTAAACTTTTAATGTCTTTTTCCATTGACTCCATTTTAGGCTTGAATTCATTTTCATCTCCAAAAGTTTCAAGTTATTTTTCTTCGACTTTTACTTCTTGTACTTTTTCATCAACTTCGTTGTTTTCATCTGATTTCGAAAATAACGTATTCCATGTGCTGTCTGGAACGCACTCAAAATCATCGATTGTGTCGGTTGTATAATTACGACTTCTAGAGTAGTAAAGTGAAGTAATTGATTTTTTAAAAACAATATTTTTGGATTTCAAAAAAGTGTTTCCTTCTTCAGCTCGAGAACATGATACTTGATTGTCATTCCAGTATAATTTTGTAAGATTCGGACACGATTCCACAATTTTTTCAACATCTAAATTCGGCAAGTCATTTAAATACAACCAGATTTCGTTTAAATTTTCATTATTTCTTAAAATTTCCGGGCGAAAACTGGTTATGCGATTGTCGGATAAATCAAACTTCCATAAGTTGTGTAAATCTTCAAACAAATTTTCATCGAGTTCTGTCAATTTATTAGACCTTAACCGAAATTCATTCAAATTTATCAATCCCTTGAATGTATTTGGGTGTAACTTTTTGATATGATTACCAGAGAGATCCAAACTTTTTAAATTTGTGCAGTTATGAAAAGCATTTTCTGTTACTTCTTCTATTCTCATTGAATCCATAATCCAGTATTCTAATTTTAGAAAAGCTTTGCAAATATTATCGTACAGAATCGGAACTATACTTCGTTGAAAATCAATAGAATCAACTGAATCCGGGTCATCTGCCATTGGTTGCCACTCGTAATTGGACAAAGTCAAGTATATGCCAGAAAAAGTACAAAGTCCATAACCTTTTTCACAGCTATGAGATGTAATTGAATCTCCTGAACAACTTAAAATAATAATAGCAAGAATAATGAGCTTAAGCGTCATTTTGTTGCCAAATCTGAACAGAAACTGAACCTAAAACAAACACTCTATTTGTTTCTCAAGATGTTCGGAGTTCTTATCCGTGAAAGGTTATCAATGGTGCTTAATTCTTAATTTTTTGTTTTCAGGTTTAAAATATAATTCAAAACGTGAGAAAAAAAATTATAAAAAATATTTGTCAAACATTATGAAATGTATATTCAGCAAAAATGCTTACGATTTCTTTTTAATTTTCATTTATTTTTATACAAATTTGTTTGAACTTATTCAAAAATATTTTTCTTTCAAAAATCTCAATCTGTTTTGTTTTTTAAAGTATTCATAAACTGATTGCGCATTTTGAGAAATTTCTTCTTTTCGGTCATCAACGCAATTAAAATTGTTTAATTTTTCATTCATTTTCTTCATTTCATCTTTGATGGAGTATAAGAGAAAGATCACTGCTTCCATATTTTCAGTTAAACTTTTTATGTCTTTTTCCATTGACTCCATTTTAAGCTTTAATTCTTCGTGTTCGTCTCCAAAAGTTTCAAGTTTTTTTTCTCCGACTTTTACTTCCTGAACTTTTTCATTAATTTCTTCGATTTCATCTGATTTCGAGAATAACGTTTTCCATGTTTCGTCTGGAACACACTGAAAGCCATCGATTGTGTCTGTTGTATAATTACGACTTTTGAAGTTCATTAAATCTTTAAAATCAATATTTTTGGATTTCAAAAAAGTGTTTCCTTCTTCAGCTCGAGAACAAGATACTTGATTGTCACTCCATAATAATCTTGTGAGGTTTGGACACAACTTCAAAATTTTTTCAACATCTAAATTCAGCAAGTCATTTGAATCCAACGTGACTTTTTCTAAATTTGGATTATTTCTTAAAATTCCTGGTTCGAAACTGGTTAAGTCATTTCCGGATAGATACAAAGTGTTCAAGTTGTGCAAATCTTCAAACAAATTGTCATCGAGCTCTGTTAATTTGTTAGAGTCAAGCCAAAGTTCTTCCAAATTTGTCAATCCCTTGAAGGTATTTCGGTGTAATTTTTTGATATGATTTCTATCTAGATACAAACTGTTTAAATTTGTGCAGTTATGAAAAGCATTTTCCGCTACTTTTTCAATATTTTTTGAAGTCAAATGTAAGTAATTTAAATTTGGAAAAGTCTTGCAAATATTATCGTACACAAATGGAATGACACTTGATTCAAAACTAATCCATGTAACTGATCCCGGGTCATCTGCCATTGGTTGCCATTCGTAATCGGCTAAAGTCAAGTTTATGCCAGGAAAAATACAAGTTCCAAAATATTGTTCACATTTATGAGATTTAATTGAATCTCCAGAACAAGTTGAAATAATAAAAGCAAGAATAATGAGCTTAAGCTTCATTTTGTTGCGAAATCTGAACAGAAACTGAAACCAACATTCTATTAATTTTTAAAGATGTTCAGAATTCTTATCCGTGAAAGGTTATCAATGGTGATTAATTATTAATTTTTTTTGCTTTCATGTTTAAAATATAATTCAAAACGTGAGAAAAACAACATAAAAAATATTTGTCAAACATTATGAAATGTATATTCAGCTTTGGTGTGCAAAAGTTTTTAATTTTGTTTTTCCATTTCTATTTTATACATTTTTTTTAAATTAAGTATTACACCTAGAATTGTTTTTGAAGTAATTTTTATTTGGTGATTTGTTTTTTATTTGCCCAATTTATTTGAGCCTATGTTTGTTAGGGTAAAAATGTCAAAATGTCATCTAGGTCAAAAATTTTAAATGTGCATTGGATCAAAAATCTTGAATGTACATTGGGTCAATCATATTAGGATGTGAACTGGCAAAAAAATGCTTATTGTGCATTAAATAAAAGTTTGAAAATGCGCATTGGGTTAAAAATCTTTATTATGCATTGGGCCAGATCTTTGAAAATGTCAACTGGGGCAAATGTCGAGTGTATAATATTTAAAAAAAAGTAAAATATGCACTGGGACGAGAAAAATCCGGTTTTAAATTAAAAATACGATTTTGCTATATAACAAATTTTGGAAAAACAAACCAAATTATTAAATATAGGAAGTTGTACGTATTCGCTTTTATTCTTTTTTTTTATCAATTTCAGGAAATTTTGAATAAAAAAATTAACTTCAGACAGACTATTAGCCCATTAAACCTCGAAAAAATTAAATAAAAAAAAAATCACGGACTAGCCGTCTCCATCATGGTGTTCTGGAAAATATATCTCCGCAAAAATAAAACAAGAAAAAAATTAAAACAGATCATCAGTGTCATACGAGGTGCCATAAAGTTATCATTTAATGGAATTCCAAAAATGTTGTTGTTTTTGTTGTTATTTTTAAACATACGAAGTTTTTTTTATTGTATATCCATCAAAGTGTCTCGTTTCGCGAAAAAAATGCGACTTCTCCTCGTCTACTCTACCATTCATTATATTTTTTTGTTTTCAAGTACTTACGAGGCAACGGGCAAGTTGACAAGTGAGAGAGTTAACGTCTTGCGTGCGTTTGTATCATCATCTTACCCAAATATTTGTCATGTTGTGTAGGAATTTGATATAAATATTAAAGCAGATAAGGAAATTCTCCGTTCTCGAGGCAGTTGTTTTGTTTGTGTAATTATTCCGTGAGCAAATAATACAATTTTTTTCATTTATTTTTTACGAAAGACAAACAATAAATAATAAAATTTTTCGTAATCACGTCAAATGTTAGAGTTTCGTTTCGAAGGCGGGCCGGAACGAGTTCGGATTTCGTCGAACAAAGTTCAATTCTTCGTCAATTCGCACGAAAAAGGTTGGAATCTCCCCGCGACCTTTGACGAATATGTCGCCTCGGTAGTCACATTGCACGCCATATTGCTGCAAAACGTTCGCCGTTTCCTTCGTGACTTGAATTTTGCCCGGAACTCCCGTCGAATCCATTCGCGACGCCATGTTGACACTATTGCCCCAGATATCGTACAACGGTTTACTGCTTCCAACCACGCCTGCCATCACTTTTCCATGCGAAATGCCGATCCGAAGCAATCCTGGGGACGTATCTTTGAAATTTTCCACGTTAAATTTCTGGAAATTTCGCATTAAATCCAACGCAAATTCCGTTAAAACCATCACGACGTTCTGAGATTTTCGTTGGTTTTGTTTCGGCGCCGGAAAAATCGGTTTAAAGCTGCGACGACCAGTCGAACTTAAGTGAGAAGACCTGCCGAGTGACGAATTGTGTCCAATTAAGGAGTGAGGATATGCCACAGAAGCATCGCCACGCCCGGGATCCAAACCGCATGCCGCCATATAAGTCCAGCCAGCAACTTTGATCTTTTCAATCTTTTGGGGACCGCGATACGAGAGCAGGACATCGTCAAAATCGCAAATTATCTCGTTGAGAACGTTCAAAATGCCTTTTTCGTTTTGCACGTCACTCGTTACGTCGAAATTTGTGATGGTGGCAAAGAGAACGGCGACATTTTCGTATTCTTCGTTGTAAAATTCGTATGCCAGGGATTGTTGGTTGATGTAAATTTCGGCTGAAAAAATAAAAAATATTCTAAATTAGCAAAAATTTTACATAATTAATTAAAAGTTTTAAGAAAATTCAATTGAATTTTGAGAAAATGGACAAAAAAGTTAAATTTATAAGAAAATTTGGTAAAAATTGATAAAAATAATTTAAAATATAGATAATTTTTGAAAAATAATTAAAATTTTTTAGAAAATGATTCAAAATTCTCAAAAAATTGAAAAAAAAATTAAAACTCAAGAAAAATTGAAAAAAAAAATTCAGGAAAAAGGACAGAAAAATTTAAAATTTTAAAAAATTGACAATAATTTCTTTTAAATTTTTGAGATAAAATAAATTTCTTAAGAAAATAATAAAATAACTGAAAATTCGAGAAAATTTACAAAAATAATTTAAATTTACAGATAAAAATAGTTTGAATTTCTAAAAAAAATTATAAAAAATAGTTTAAATTTTCAAGAAAATCTCCAAACATAACTTGAAATTTTCAAAAAAATTATAAAATTTAATTATTTCGGAGAAAATCTTAAAATTTTATAAGAAAAAATAAAAATTTTCAGAAAATTTAAAAACATAATCTTAAATTGTCAAAAATATTTATAATAAAAACTGAAATTCGCATAAAACTGACAAAACTAATTGAACTTTCTCAAAAATTTGATAAAAAAAAATTAAAAATTCGAAGAAAATTGACAGAAATTGTTTATGATTTTAAGAAAATTATAAAAAATGACAAAAAACATACCAACATGAGCTGGCAAAATATTGTGAACCAAAATTTTGTTTGTTTCCTTGGTCAATTCAGCTTCTTGTTGCTTCCTCAGAAGTTGCTGCTTCCAACTAAAAGTAAAAAATTAATTAAATTCATTCGAAAAGTGATAAAAATCAACCTTACTTGTAATCAACTTTCGCAATATACTCGGAATTACGATCAATTAAGTGAAAAATGACAGTTGTGAAGAGAATTGCAAGAAAATGAGCCACATTTGGACTGAGAGTTGGATTAACCGACGCACTATTCTGTAAATTTTGAACCAAATTTCATCGAATTTCATTCAAAAATTCAAAATTTTCAACTTTTAGAGCTTACACTAAACATTGTATGCAGCGCTCCAAACACAATCCACGAATAAAACGACAAAATCATGAGAGCAATCGTCAATTTCAGTATAAAATGTATCTTTTGGAACATAAAAGTCACTCCGATGGTCAAAATAAGACATTCTGTAACAGACTTTTAACGAAAATTAATCAAAATTTGCTTGAAAAATCAATTTTTTAAGTCTCTTACCCACGGATTAAGACACCATTTAGTACTAATATCCCCAATAATACCAGCTCGAGATATAAATCCGGTATAAACGGTTGGAATTGGCTCCACTGTCGGATACACGACCTTATCTGAGCTACAATCCACGAGATGGATGAAGGAAACGATCACCAAAATCAGTACTGAGACCAAATAAATGCAATGACGAGCCAAAGCATTCCTTGTTAGCTTATCTGAAAACCTGTACAAACGATTGGCAAAGGGATTTTTGGGCATGGAAACGTCAACATCGGGGTTTGTGATGTCCCACAAGCGATTAAACCACGTAATTGGCAGAATTGATGCAAGAATTATGCCGGAAACGGAGATTATTGTCCAATAAATTGTGCTGAAACTGAAAAAAATCTTCATTTCAGCAATTTTTTGGAGAATTTTAACAAAACTTACGGCTTATTCATGTTCTGAATGATAAAAATGACCACAAAAACGAAAAATACCATCAAGGTACTGTATTTCAAGACGTTATCCGGCTCTGATAGAAAGCTTATTTCACGGGATTTGGGCGACAAACACAAACAAAGGGTTGAAATTGAGTCACGATCTTCATCTTCGGGAGTTCTGCGCGGCTCACGAGATTTTGTGGTGAAAACTTTGTTCAAACTACAAGAAATTTTTTTTAGAAAATCGTAAAAAAATAACAAAAATGAGAAATTACTTGAATTTTCCGATTGGCATGCGATCGAGTTCGCGCGCCATTTCAATATCTGCTTGCTTCATGATGTCCCGATAGCGTTCCATGCTGCTTTTCATGAAATTAGAGCGACTTCCATCCATGTTACGGGACTTTTAAGTGTTAAAAATTAGTAAAAGTGAAGAAAAATGCATCAAAAAAGTAAAATTCTTACCCCAACCTTACGTTTCACACCCGAACTTAGTCGCAGTCCACTGGTATCGTCTTGAGAATAGAACTAAAAAAATCATAAAATTAGTTTTTGTTAAGAATAATTTCGAAAAATTGATATTTTGATGAAAAATTTAGAGATTTTACGTCAAAAAAGTGAATTTATGTTCAAAATTTTTAATTTTTGGCCTTAGTCAAGGAAAATTTATGTTGAAATTTATCATTTTTGAACGCCTTAAGCCACTTTTTCGAACAAAAATTCAATTTTTATGTATTTAAATTCCTTTCAGAGTCATTTTAAGATCGATTTTGTGATTTTAAAGCCATAAAAAGCACAAGATCGCTACAAAAATCATCAAAACCCCATTAAAAAGCTCTTACAATATTATCCATGTAATAATGCGGTCCAATCAAATACGTCTGAATGTTATATTGCTTCAACGTGGGATCCTTTTTCGCTGCCTCCGTGCCATCTTCGTACATGTACTCGCCTTCCAGCAACTCCAATGTCTGCGCAGTGACATGAACTTTTCCCGGACATCCCGTCGACTCCATTTTATTCGCAATATTCACATCACGAGACCTAAAATTTTTCATTTTTTAATCAAAACTTTCGAAAAAATTCAAAAAAACTTCAATTTCTCACCAAATATCGTACTGCCACTTGCACGAACCAATAACTCCCGATATGATGCTGCCCGAATGCACTCCGATTCTCATGTCAATATCCAAATTTCGCGACAATCGCACGTCTCTGATGTCACGAATCATTCGCAATCCGAGATCAACGCAACTTTTGGCGTGTCTTTTGTTTCGCACGGGAACGCCAGCGACGCAATAATAGCAATCGCCCAAGAATTTTATGCGTAAAACGTTGAATTCCTTTGAGGCGTCATCGAATTTGACAAAAAGCTCGTGAAGGGTTTCAACTAAGGTTCGAACAGGAAGTTGCGTGGTCATCATTGTGTAGTTGACGACATCCGCATACAAAATTGAGACGTCTTTGTGTTCTTCGACGTATAATTTGCTGCAAAGAAATTTAAATTTTTAGAAGATTTTTATTGAAAAGTGTGAATTTTGGAAAAAAATAATATTTAAAATTTTATTTTCGATTTTTTCCCAAAATATTTTGAGATTTTTTAAAGAATTATTTAATATCGAGAGTTAAGAATTTTAAAAAATTTCAAATTTTTATATTTTCGATCCAACTTTTTTTTTTAAAGTAATAAAAACTTTCAAAAAATCAGCTTAAAATTCAATAATTTCTTACTTTTTTAGATTTTTTGATAAAAAATTTTAATTTTTAGTGCAAAATGATCAATTTTCAAATGAAACAAACCAATTTTTTACTGAAAAAAATTCAGATTTAACAAAATGTTAAATTTTTGATAAAAAGTGGAAAAATTTGTAAAGAAAACTATGAAATTTCTATAATTTTTCTAAATTTTAAGAAGAAAATTTGAATTTTTCTTAAAAAATTTAAGGAAAAATGCACTTTTCAATATTGCTTGTTAGATAAATTTCCCTATTATTGCTTTGAAAATCTACGAAATCGAAAAAAAAAAAGATTTTTGTATAAGTCTCACTCACTTAATTGCATGTCCTCGCCACTGCTTCCCAATATGAACCTGTTGCGGAATCCGATTTTTCTGCTTTTCCGCTCTTATTTTCAGCAACAACTCGGCAATATCTTTTTCCAGCGCTTGTGCCGTGTGGTCCGGTAAAATACTCAGCAACAAGTCATTTTCTTGATTTCTCGCGAATTTCAGCAACAAATTTCCAACCACACATTCCCGACGATCAAGAAAAGTGCTTCGAATCGCAATTTCGTTCATCAATCTGTGATAAATTCCGAAAAAGTTGACGGCGACAAGGAAAATACTTTCGGTGATGACTTTTGTCAGTGGCGTCGTTTGCTCGGAAATGTCGTACGTGACGTAAATGAAGACGATGATGTAGCTGCCAGTAGCTGCAGTGCCCAAAATTACAGTTAACCAGTTGTCTTTTAAAGGTAAAAACATGTAAATGACGAAGAGTAAGTGTGAGGCGTAAGCTACTCGCAGTGGGGGATTCACGAAGGTGTGCATCGCATGGTAGATCGGGATCGTCAAGTCAGCGATAATGAGAGAGAATAAAGCGATACATGATGCCACGAAAGGAACGTAAGGGTATTTTTTGACAAAATCCTCTTTGAAGGTGGCGAATAAGGAGATCCAAACGACGAGTAACGGGACTGTGTAACAAATTATGTCTGGAAATAAATCCGAGCTGTGCTGTAAAGGTAAGATGAAGTAATTTAAAAGTTAAAGTTTTAATCGCGAAATATATCTTAAAGTCAGATAAAATTTTAAAAAATATTTTAAAAAGCCAGATTAGTTTTTTTATTACTTTTCAGTGCCAAAATATAAAATTTTCACAATTCTGTACTCCTCATCAGGGTTTAAAAAACTTTTTGACTTTTACTTAATACAATTTTTGCTTAATAGAGTTTTGTACTTAATGGAGAATTTGAGACTTGATTAGGAATAAATTGGCTAAATTTTGAAGTAAAAAATATTTTGACTTTAGCGATCTATGAGAAATAGTCAATTTCATTTGTTTGATCAGTTTTTGGTTAAAAATAACGAAATTTTTGATTTTTTTTTGTTGAAAAATGAACCAAAATGACTTCAATCTTGAACTTTAAGGAGAAATAAACTAAGTTTTAGGTTTAAGTTAAACCTTTAATCTATTTTTGACTTTTTCTGTAGCAAAAGCAAGTAAGTAAATTTTTTGACATTGAAGTACTTAAAGTTTTCAAACCCTGTGAATATCTTGAAAATTTAAAAAAAAAATTAAATTTTTATACAGAAAAATATTAAATATTTTGCTTGATCCCAATTTTACTGATTTTCATTTTTTTTTAAATTAATTTTTAAATTAAAATTTGAATGAATACTTAACAAAATTTCCAAAATCTGTAAAATTGTTATCAAAAAAAAAATTTTTTTTCTCAATTTCATACTCCTCAATAACTCGATTTTTCTTTTTAAATTTCTTAGAAATTCTTTAAAATGCATTAATTCCTCAAATTCTTCAAAATAATTGCACTCACTCTCGAATTCGTCGAAATAATAATCACATGAATGAGATTAATAATTGTTTGCAGCACAAAGAAAATGGACAAAAAACTCCTTTGCACGCGCTGAATGTACGTTTGATAAATATTCTCCAAGCCAAGATTCTGACACTCCTTCTTGAGAAAGGAAATTTCCCATTTTCCGAGGTTAAAATGCGGATTCGACTTGAGTGACGTGGTATCGCATGTGTCAAATTCCACGGCATAGTCTTCAGTGTAATCCATATTAATTCACTATTTTTGCTACCGTTTATTTGTTTACTCAGAACTAACAACGATAAATCACTCTCTTTCGATCTCTCTGTTATTGTTTTTGTCACTCATTCAATTTTTTATTATCGTCGTTATCATAGAAATATTTGCATCATATTCGTGACAAGTTCTCTTATCTGACACACTCTACTTGACTAGGTAGTGGAATCAATGGTACGTGATAACGACATAATAATAGACTTTTTTTTTGATTAATTGATTAAATTTGATGGACTTATTTCATTTTTTTTGGTTTATTTTTGCACTAATTTCATTGATTTTTCAATATTTCATTGATAAAAATTCTTTCATGACCTATTTTTGTTAATCCTTATTAAGTCAAGTGTACTAGAAACGATGAAAAGTAGCCCAAATGTCTAACTTGATCTGCGAATTCCAATCGAGCCACAGTAAAAAATCTACGGTCTGAACACTGCGACGTCTAATCAGCTACTGATTATTGCTATCACTTTTGTAAAATTTTATTGATAAGCGATATAATGTAAAACAATGATATCGAGACTTCATTATCGGCAAACAGAGCTTTGATAAAATAAAAATTTTACACGAGATTCTCCGATAATAAATGGATTTTAAGTGACTTGATGTGAACTGTGAATCATAAAAAGTGATATTCGTTAATTGAAAAGTGAGTTACAGATTGCCGACTTTAAGGGGCAGCGCAAGAAATGGAGATGAATGAAAAGCAGGAACGGAAATAAGAAGTCAAGAGCCCTGACTGGAAATTAATTTAAGGTAAGTTTTTTTTATGTTTTAAATTTATTTAAAATAAATTAATTTTTAGGAAAATCATTGGATGGATTCGATTGGTACTTTTTAAACTGGACCTCACTGATGAAAAAGATCGCAAAAAACTACATTTTCTACGAATAATGAGAAGAAACCCATATGAAGAAGTTAAACTAATTTTTTACTGATCCTGATACAGGATAAGGGAATTGCTCCATCAAACGAATTTACTAAGTGTCAAACAAAGAATAATTCTAAGGCCTTCCAACTTTCTTTATTCTTCATTTCAAATTTTTAACTGTTTAGAGGAAATGAAAAGAAAATTTATTAAAAAAAATAAGATTTGGAAAACTTTCCTATGAAACGTTGGAGAACCTTATTGTTGTGAAAGTACATGAACAAGACCGGTCAACGATATCAGCTGACCTTTGACAGGTCGTAAGTCGTCTCTTTCTATTTCTGACGTCGACTTAAATAGACGTGTTAAATATTACTCCTAATTAAATTAAAAAATTTCTTTCTTTTCTACGGAAACTCTTAAAAATACCCAACAGGTACGTGCCCTTGAGTCCCACTGCTTTATTTTACCTTTAACTAACCTGGGAAGAAGAACAGAAAGACAAACATCGTAGAAAAATTTGTAGCGAGGCGCTTTCCAGAAGGCATATTGTTTCTGCATCAAGCAACGAAAGAAGCCTAAAATTGGCTGATGAACCTTGATTTAAATTTGTAATTTACTTTGTTGTAACACATCCGATACAAAACAATTGACAGCAAAGATACCTGGGCTTAACGATCAATTTCTACCAGTTATCTCCTTCTATCTCTTATTTACCGAGTCAACTCATCTGATCCAAAAATCATCAACATCAAATAAACGACAACTTAACACCTTCTTAAATATCATCAGCATCATCATCCTTACCGGTTTTAGCATTTTCTTGACCTTGAAAGCCTATATTAGCAGCCATAGCCTGAAAAGACCTTCCTTCTGAATTATCCTTGACTGATTTTCAAAACTGTAGTTATTTCCTCACTTTTCCTCAATGAAGTTTAATTTATTAATTACAATGAATTGAGAGCCCAACATTAAAAGTAACAATTGAACCTCAATTAATTTTTGCCTCAAATTATAGAGTGCATTGTTTTTCTCAATGAACTATACGTCTATACTTTTTTCCGGTATTTTTACTACGTCTGGCGCTTGTCTAGGTAATATTTTTATTGCTCATACCGCTTATTTTATTTTTATATCCGATGTCAACGAACGGCTTTCTTGTCTAACAGGTTTGTGACATCCAAAATTTAAACTGCATAAATTAGCAGTCTTATTCAATTTCTTAATTTTTTACACGCTTTGACAGTTCATTCACTGCTTTTTTTTTGCCGAAATTTTATCAAAACAGATGTTATGGAAAATTTATTTAAAACAGGGGTCAGTTTTATCATTTCGTGATCTTGTTGAATATTTTAAAAAAGTTTTCGGTCTCTCTTCTTGTTGCTATTGATTCGCAAATTTTAGTTTCGTTTTGGACGTCGTGATAAAAGGATGCAAAAATATTTTTTTTTGCTAAATTTTTGGACAAATATTTTGAAATAATTTTTTTTTAAATTTCGCAAGAATATTATAATGAAGATCTTGTGTAGTTTGGTAGTTTTGGCACAGATTGCTGTTTGTGTAAAGAGCAGTAGATACGATAGTAAGTGAAAAATTAATTGAAAAAAAATTTTTTTTTAAAGAAAATTTTGTGTTTTAGTGAAAAATTATGAATTAATGCCGCCGTTACATAAGCACGACAGTTATTTTGATTGCACAAAGCAATTTAAAGAAAAGGCAGTTTATTGTGTAGCGAAAACTTATATAAAGCCAGACAATAATTCAGAAGTATGGAGGTACATAAAGGTAATCTTTTCGGAAAACCAGAACTCATAAAGTTTAAAGTGCAATAAAACGCACTAAAAACGAGACACTTGAATATCATTAATGTTAATGACCTAAATTTTTGGTCATTTGAATGAATTTGGGCAAAAATTCAGGTTTTTTTGCATTAATGAATAAAAATGAAGTGAATTTTTGTGTTCTCTTTTATACCTAAAATAAACTTTTATTGCCTTTTGAGCGAAATATTTAAATAATTTTTTGTTTTGATTTTTTTTAGGAATACTCGTCACACAAGATACATTTTTTTAGACACGATACCGTCACGCGAGGTGTGTGCATGAATCGCTGTGAAAAACAGCTGACTCAACAGAAGCCGCAACAACAGCGAGTTACGTTAACGTTCGACATCGACAGTGCGGTAATTTACATTTGAACGTGCCGAGAACAATTTAATTAATTTTTTTTTCAGATTTACCATCCAGGTATTGAGTTGCATGCGACGACGAAAGAGCAGCGGATCGTTTATCACGAGGCAATTAACCGATGCGTGAATCAGGAAATGCTGAACGAGTACGGACTCGAATCTTGGTCGGAAATTGAGTTTTGTAACACGAACGAGTCGGAATCGTTTTCCATTGATCTCTTGGATTTCTTTGCTCTTGTCGTGGTTTTGTCGCTAATTGCATTGACGCTCATCGGAAGTCTTTATGACGCTCAATTACGTGATGAGGGAGGGAAAAATCCCGAACATTATCGGAAATTTCCCATTAATTGTGAGTATTTTTGATGATTTTTCAAGAAAATTTATTTAAAAAAATTTTTTTTTTAGCAAATCGAACACTTTTGGCATTTTCTGTCGTTCGAAATTGGAATCAACTTGTGAACCATCCTGAACCGGTGAACAATAATCGACCGCCAGCAGATGATTTTACTTATTTTGAGTCCATTAAAATCATTGTGATGCTTGGAAATACTGCAGTTCACATTTTATGCATTCTTTGTATGTTACCCTCACAAAATCACGAGATGCTGGAATCACATGCACAAAATGTTAGTTATACAGCTTTTGCGGGCTCGACATTTACAAATCAAGTTTATCTGGCGATCGCGGGTTTTCTATTGACTTTAGCGCCTGCCAAACAAATTAAGCATGGAAAAGTTTTAACGACGTCAGATTTTTGGGACGCCTTGAAAAAACGATATTTGAGACTGACACCTTTGCATGCTTTTGCCATTTTAATGGAAGCTACTTGGGTGAGCAAAGCTTATAATGGACCAATTTGGGCTCAACTTGCAGGACAGGAAAGAGCTTCATGTCGAGCGAATTGGTGGACTAATTTGTTGTACATTAATAATTTTGTTGGAGCTGGAGAGCCTTGTATTTTGCCAAGTAAGTGATTTTTTCATTGAAATTTAACATTTTAATCGAAATTTGACCTTTTAATTTTTTACAGCGTGGTATTTAGCAACTGACATGCAACTTTTTATCATGCGATTCATACTTTTGGCGATCATCTCTCGTATTCCGAGACGTAAATCACTCATTTTCAGTACAAGTCTCTTCATCACCTTCCTTATTCCGGGTTATATTGTCTACAAATATCATCTTGATGGATTATATGTTGGAACGATTGAGTAAGAAATCATCAATTTCTAAAATTTTAATAAATTTTTAACTTTTTTCTTCATTTTAGGGCTGCTCGTTACTTCTATCGTCACGAAAATTCATACAAATACTTCCACATTCCATTTTACGCCAACATGGGCAGCTATATTTTCGGCATGTTAACAGCTTTCATCTATCGTGAAGTAAAAGACAACAACATTGACGTTCAAAAATCCAAAAGTTTTCATGTTCCTATGGCGTTCCGTGGTCCCATTGATTGTCTTTGGTATCTTCGGGGCTCCGTTAATCTTCCTCGAGTACGAATTCAAAAAACCCTCGTTGTGGATCTCAATTTACGGCGCCTTTCATCGCAATATGTGGGGCTGGATGCTCGGCGTGATCATTTTAGGTTACAGTGCTGGCATGGGAGGACAATGGAAAGACTTTTTCAATGCTTCCGTGTTTCGACCTTTAGGAAAAATTAATTTTGGATTCTATTTGACGCACATTACGATCATAAAATTGATGTTGGGTGACATGTATGAACCACATCACATGAGTTTTTCCAAAATTGTGTGTTTAACAACCTTTGTGACAGGCTTTTCGTATCTTTCGGGAGCGGTAGTTCATATTTTGGTTGAATTACCAGCAGCGAATTTGCAGAAAGAATGGCAGTCTAAACCAAAAGTCGAGGCAAAAGTTGTAGATCGTGTAGATCAAAATGGGAATAACATACAAACAAAAAATTTGAATGGATTTCTATCAGAAACACAGGAAATGATGGTAAATGGCACTGTAAAGAAAAAAGATTTTTAGAAGAAGTTTTTAAATAAATTTAGAAAAAATTATTTACTTACAATTGATTGTTAAATTAGGTTCATATTTTTTTTTTACTTATAGATTATAGAAAAAATTTATTTTTATTTAGTTATATTTTTTTCTCATTTCCATATTTTATCCTTCGAACTTGTCCTTCAAGGACGAACGATCAATTAATAATATTTTGCACAATTTTACAATTTCTATGTTACTGTTAATAAAAATCTCAAGTTTTGGGTTTATTTTAATTATTTTTAATAGAAAAAAGTTCAAAATTGTTCAAAAAATATTAAAATAAGGGATAAAAAAAGAAAATTAAAAGAAATTCATCATTTTGAAATTTTTTAATAAATTTCCTGCTTTTTGAAATTTTTTGATTAAAATATTGAATAATTAAGCTAAACGATCAAAATTATTTGTAAAACCATCATTTATTTTCTTATTTTTACTTAATTTTGTTTGAAGAAAGTATATTTTTGAGGATTATTTGAATTTTGGGTGCCCTATGATAGAATTTTTAATGAGACAACGAACAATTTTAGTGAAAAAATTTTTTCTCAAAAAATTTCACCTCAACTTCGATTTTTGGCGATTTTCAAAATTTTCAAGCAATTTTGAAATTTTTGGTCGAAAATCAAAAAAAATTTTTTCCAGTAATATTGCTCGTTGTCTTGAGTAGATTCTTCGCCCACAAACCATTTTTTAGAAAAACCAAAAATACATATTCGCCCTACCTTACCTTTCATATAGACAAAGGGCAATAAGTATAAATTTATTATTTATTGTTGAAAAACTTTAATTATAAAAATCATTAAAAGCTGTAAATCTTATTAAAAGTTTTCAAACTTAATCCGATAAGCAATCAAAACAATTTTTACATTAATTTGCATTAACTTCTCATTAATTAAATTAACTTGTTGCATTGTTAAAAATCATCCAAATCACTCACAAGTCTAATAAAAAATCATTAGAGCTTCATAATTTACGATTTTTTATGAAAACAAATTTTGACGGAACTCGATCGTTAAAGCAAGTGTTTCATAAAAAAGGTGCTAATTAATTCAATTCAGAAGCAAACCAGTCGTCTCCATCGTACGATATTTTTACGTTTGATACCTACTCATTGACGGTCAATAAAAAATCCCAATAAATGACGTTTTTGAGGTAAAAATACGAGAACGCGCGGCTTTTTTATTCATCATTATCTCCATTCAAACCTTTTAGAACTGCGGCGAGTAACAAACTAACGTACGGCTATTTGAAGAGGTAAAGGATTTTAATTGGCTACAATTGCATGACGAACGACGCGTGTTAAACATTGTTCAATAAACAGCAATTCTTCGTCTTCCGAGTCTCGTCTTGTTGCTGTTCATCCGCAACTTTTAGTTTTGAATTATTTGTCGCACTATTAGCATCTCACCACGAAACCTCGTAAAAAAAAATTACGGAAAAAAAATTATTTTTTTTTTGTTGACTTAAATAATTTCTTCAACACTTTTTGGTGTAACAATTTTTTTTATTTATTTCACTTTTCGCCGTGCGCAATAAGAAAGAAGTTCGTTATGAAGATTTTGTGTGTTTTGGCGCTCTTGTCACTCATTGCTGTTTGTGTGAAGGGCAGCAATGATGTAATTGATAGTAAGTGTCAAATTCGAGTCAAATTAATTGAAAAATAAAAAAAAATTGTGTTTTAGTGAAAAATTATGAATTAATGCCGCCATTACATAAGCACGACAGTTATTTGGATTGCACGAAGAAATTTAGAGAAAAGGCAGTTTATTGTGTGGCGAAAACTTATATAAAGCCGGACAATAATTCGGAGGTGTGGAGGTACATAAAGGTAAGCTTTAACGGTTAAACGGAAGTTGTGAAATTTGAGAAGCAGCGAATTTTTGGGGCATTAATGGGAATTTTAACGAAATTTATGGACAAATATTTGTTTTTCACCGAATTGAGTCAAATAATTTTTTTAGGACAGAATAATTTTTTTTGTTCATTTAACTAATTAAATTTTTATTTTTATCTAAAATTGATGAAAACTTGAACTTTGAAAGAAATTTTCTAAATTTAAAAAAAATAGTTTAATTTTATGAAACTTGTGATTTTTTTTATTTAAACAAAAAAAAATTCATCTGGAATTTTTTTAGTAATTTTTTTTTTTGCAAAATTGCATTTTTTGCATTAAAAAACAAAAGAAAAAAAGTGAAAGGATTTATTGAATATAAAAGTGATCTATTGGGTCATGTTTTTATCCATTATTGGGTCAATTATTCGACTCGGGTGTGATTTACATTCACAAATTGCAGGCTTGGTATTTAAAGACAGAGAAGTGAGTTTCAAATATTTTTAACGAATTTTTTTTATTGTGTTTTTGTTTTTTTTTAACAAAAAATTCTAATTGGATTGTTTTGAATTTAAATGTCAATGTTCGATTAATCGGAGGAGATTTAGGCAAAAGGAATCAAAAATTTTAGAAACAGTCGCGTAGGGTCATAGGGTGCTTTGGGGAATTTTAACTTTTAAAAAAAAATTCGGTTAGCTACACAGTAAAAAATCTTGCGGGCATATGTTTCTTGGTGAAAAAAATTTACTCGATATTTTCAAAAAATGCAAATTTTAAAAAAAAAATTTTTTGAAAAAGTTTTGATTTTCGACCAAAAATTTGAAAATCGTCAAATATCGAATGGTGAGATTTTTTACTGTGTACATCCCTGTTTAGAAATAAAAATTTATCGATATTTTCAAAAAATGCAAATTTTAATTATTGAAAAAGCTAAAAGATTTTTATATGAGATTCTGTCAAATTTGTTTTTGTTTTTACTGCAGTAACTTGTTCTGAATAAAGAAGAAAAATATTTTTTTTTGAAAAAAATAAAGTTAACAATTTGACACAAACGAAATATAGATATAAATAGCAACAAAATCGCTGCAAATTTTTTTATATGTTCAGGTTTAATGATTTTTGATATTAATTTTTTTTTTTCATATTAAATTGATACTAAAATTAGGTATATAAAATTGATATAAATTAGACATGATTTTTTTTTGGCAATTTTTCGAACAATTCAACCAAAAATCATGTTAATTTTACATTTTTTTAAAAAATATTTGGTTTGCACCTTTCAGAAAAATTGAAATTTTAATTTTCGCTTGAAAATTTTGTATGGAAAAATTATAAAATTAAAATAATTTAGAAACTTATTTGATTTAACGCATTAATTGCACTCATCAAGTGCTTTTTAAATTCTTTTCATCGCAATGACTTCGACCTTTTAATTGTTTCCATTCAAAACAACTTTTGTATTCAATGGGGAAAAATCCCTTAATTATAATGACACGCATTAACTTATTATTCATCGCCGCAATAAATTTCCACTGCCGCAATACACGCCACAGATCTCGTTGCTGCAAGTCGTTGTCAAGGTCATCGTACAACGAGAAAAAGATCAAACGATTCATCGTATTTGATTTGTGTTTCTTATTTGCAAGAAGAGTATTTCCGTCACGATGTTGTTACTTTGTTTATTTTTAATTAAAAGAAAAAAAGCGACGATCGATCGACGGTGATCATGATGGTGATGATGACACAAAGATAAACACAGACATTTGATAATATTTTTGAAACCTTTCACATTTGCGTTTAATTCGGTGAACAAACAAAAAGAAACAAATTCGTAAGAAATTTGTCATTTTTAAGCAAATATTTGAAAAATTATTAGAATTTGTGATTTACGCGTTTTACGCAAATATTGATACAAAAAAAAAACATTTTTTTAAAAAAATATTTTTTTCAGGAATTCTCATCGTACAAAATCCACTTTTTTAGACACGATACCGTCACGCGAGGTGTGTGCATGAATCGCTGTGAAAAACAGCTGACTCAACAGAAGCCGCAACAACAGCGAGTTACGTTAACGTTCGACATCGACAGTGCGGTAATTTACATTTGAACGTGCCGAGAACAATTTAATTATTTTTTTTTTCAGATTTACCATCCAGGTATTGAGTTGCATGCGACGACGAAAGAGCAGCGGATCGTTTATCACGAGGCAATTAACCGATGCGTGAATCAGGAAATGCTGAACGAGTACGGACTCGAATCTTGGTCGGAAATTGAGTTTTGTAACACGAACGAGTCGGAATCGTTTTCCATTGATCTCTTGGATTTCTTTGCTCTTGTCGTGGTTTTGTCGCTAATTGCTTTGACGCTCATCGGAAGTCTTTATGACGCTCAATTACGTGATGAGGGCGGGAAAAATCCCGAACATTATCGGAAATTTCCCATTAATTGTGAGTATTTTTAATGATTTTTCAAGAAAATTTATTTTAAAAAATTATTTTTTTTAGCAAATCGAACACTTTTGGCATTTTCTGTCGTTCGAAATTGGAATCAACTTGTGAACCATCCTGAACCGGTGAACAATAATCGACCGCCAGCAGATGATTTTACGTATTTTGAGTCAATTAAAATCATTGTGATGCTCGGAAATACTGTCGTTCATATTTTTTCCATTTTAAGTATGTTGCCTTCGATGAATCATGACGTCCTGGAGACAAATTCGCAAAATTTCATTCACAAAATCTTCTCTGGAGCGACGTTTACGAACCAAATTTATTTAGCGATCGCTGGTTTTTTGTTGACATTGGGTCCAGCTAAGCAAATTAAACAAGGAAAAGTTTTAACGACGTCAGATTTTTGGGACGCCCTGAAAAAACGATATTTGAGACTGACACCTTTGCATGCTTTTGCGATTTTAATGGAGGCTACTTGGGTAAGCAAAGCTTATAATGGACCAATTTGGGCTCAGCTTGCAGGACAGGAAAGAGCTTCATGTCGAGCGAATTGGTGGACTAATTTGTTGTACATTAATAACTTTGTTGGAGCAGGAGAACCTTGTATTTTGCCAAGTAAGCATTTGTTTGATCGAAATTTAACATTTTAATCGAAATTTGACCTTTTTATTTTTTTGCAGCGTGGTATTTAGCAACTGACATGCAACTTTTCATCATGCGATTCATACTTTTGGCGATCATCTCTCGCATTCCGAGACGTAAATCACTCATTTTCAGTACAAGTCTCTTCATTACCTTCCTTATTCCGGGTTATATTGTCTACAAATATCATCTTGATGGATTATATGTTGGAACAGTCGAGTAAGAAATTATCAAAAAAATTTTTTTTGAAGAAATTTTAATTTTTTTCTTAATTTCAGAGCTGCTCGTTACTTCTACCGCCATGAAAACTCATACAAATACTTCCACATTCCATTTTACGCCAGCATGGGAAGTTATATTTTCGGCATGTTAACAGCTTTCATCTATCGTGAAGTCAAAGACAACAACATTGACGTCAAAAAATCCAAACTTTTCATGTTTTTATGGAATTCAGTCGTGCCTTTGATCCTTTTTGGCATCTTTGGAGCCCCATACATTTTCTCTACATACGAATTTCAAAAACCCGCTTGGTGGATTACGTTTTATGGCGCCTTTCATCGCAATATGTGGGGCTGGATGCTCGGCGTCATCATTTTAGGTTACAGTGCCGGCATGGGAGGACAATGGAAAGACTTTTTCAATGCTTCCGTGTTCCGTCCTTTGGGCAAAATTAACTTTGGCTTCTATTTAACGCATATTACGATGATAAAATTAATCTTGGGCGACATGTATGAACCACATTACATGAGTCTCATCAAAATTGTGTGGCTTGTACTTGCCACAACGGGTCTTTCATATCTCTCAGGCGCAGCAGTGCACGTTCTTGTAGAACTTCCAGCAGCGAATTTGCAAAAAGAATGGGAATCAAAGCCGAAAGTTGTCGATAAAAACGGAAATGGAACCGTTAAATCAGTGAATGGATTTCACTCAGAAATTAAAACAACGAATGGCAGTTTAACGAAAAAAGATTCATAGACTAAATAATTAATTTTAAAATAAATAATTCACCAAAAAAAGGTCAATCGCATCCACTTCTCTGTAATTAGAGTGTTTTTCAATGACATTATTAATGACATTTTAGTTTTACTTTTTCAAATGACTTGTGACACCGAGAAATTTTCCCGTGCCAGCGTTTTTCAGTTTTTTTTTTTGCATTATCTAGAAGTTGAATCATCTTCTCATTTTTGGGTTTTTGGTTTCCGTTTTTGTGTTTTGACATCATAGATATCAGATACAGTGTTTTGTTTTTTTTTTTGTTGGGCATCGTTTGGAAGAGTGACACCCGAAACTCTTTGCACAGAGCAAGTGACATATCGACCCATTTACAGTAGATGCGAAATTTCCTCTTATACTTACGCCATGGCGGATCTCGCTTTTGCAAAATTTATGCGAATTTCAACTAATTTTAGACTGCGAGAGGGGAGAAAATGTGATCATGCGCTATTTTAATAAAAAATTCTTTGCAGAAATGACCACGAAGGGAGCGAGATCTAGTTGAATTTTAATGCAAATTAATTGAAATGTACGTGCGACGAGGTTAAAAAGGCATTTGGTTTAGCGAAATATACGAAAAATGCAAGAAAAACCGATAAAATCACGTATCGCGTATGGAACGTACTCACAATGGGGAGGAGCTAACTACTTTATCGACTTTATATAATTTTATTTTTCGTAAGGGAAAAATTTTAATTTTTAAGGAATTTAAATCGAAAATATTCTAAATGCCTTAATGACCGAGCAAATTTCCGGCTGATAAGCAAAGTAAAGTTAAACAGGAAGAGGAATCGCAGGAACTCACATTCCTGTGGAAATGAATGAATTCGTGACTAAACCGCTGTATGAGTTCGTAGTCATGCGCATCTTTCCCCTTTTTGTCGTTTCGTGGATTTTTTTTCTTGTGTTTTTGTGAATTCAGTCTCGCTTACCCTCTTCAACGTCTCACTTATGTACACTTCGTTACAACACTACTCTCCTTTTATTTTCGTCTCCTTTCATAAACTAACATGACACAAGAAGAAGAAGATGATGATGATGTTGATGGGATTTTGTATAGTAGTCGCTTTGATATGCCTTCTTGTCGTATTACGAGAGAAGCTACATGACGACAGAGAATAAAAAGGAATGTACGAAAAAGGATTGAACGATAAGTTTCGCTTCGCATTAATTTCCAAATGACTTTTATGAGTGTTGTTTAACTTGACCTTCTTGCTCTTCTTCTCCTTTTGGTACTTGAGAGCTAGTTAAAGGAAGGCAACTCTTAAGAAGGAAGTTAGATCAAAAGACGAACGAACTTGAAATGAAGAGCGAATTCGATGAGGTCCTTTGATGATGATGACGTATGTAAGTGAAACACGACACACAAGAGACACCGTCAAGTCATATATGATTAGGTAAATTGCATTTTGAATGGGGGACACGAAGCGTGAAAGGAGTGGCCTTTTATGTTTATGGCTTTTAATGGTTTGGCATACAATGTTCACGTGAAAGAGAAAATTTGGCGGGATTTCTGGAGGATGGTAGGTTTTTGGATTTAGTCGAGCTTAAGATGAGATTCCAACGTTCCAGAGTTGGTTCATTCTATTGGATGATGTTTGTTTTCAGTGTCTCAGTGAGATCGAAATCTGGTTTTCACAAATTTGCGCGCAGCTTTTTTGAAATTCACATAGTTCACGTCGATATTGATTCGGTTTAGGTTGATTTTGATTTATTGGGCTGATTAGGTGTTTTCATCGTTTTTATTGCGTTGTAAGTTTGATAGCCAGGTTATCAGACTAATCATTAATTGCCAATCCCAGAGGATCTGTTGTCTCATAGTTTCTTTACAGTCGCGTTTTGATATGTTTACGATTATTATACTGTAGAGACTCGTAGATGGTTGGCAATAAAGCTGTTCCATGTCAAAATTATCTTTAGGTTTAATTCATTTTTTATATCACGACAATAGTACATTTCTTTTACATTTCATCCACAATAGTTTCAGTTCAGGTTGCTACATTGGCACATGGATTTGTTAAGTTTTTAGAACTTACCTCATGGATCGTTCCTGGATTAATTTACTTACTTGACTTAATTCCTTTTCACCCCTTTTCAGAGACATAGGGTCGCGGTCATTTCCCTCCAGTTTTAGCGGTTCGTTGCCAACGTTGCGATGGATCGCATGGTGAGATTGCGATCAATTTTTCGAATTTCGGCCTCCATACTTCGTCTTCAAGTTTTACGGGGAGCTCCGCGTCGCCTTGAGCCCTGAGGATTCCACGAAAGAGCTTTTCTGCTAATGTGATCGGCGTCGCGACGAAGTGTATGCCCCACCCAGCCCTATTTTCTTCTTTTCACTTCGACTTCGACAAGTTCCTGCTCGCATCTTTCGTGCAACTCACGGTTAGTTTAAGAGCAGCTTTTCTTCTTTCGTGAGGCTTTGATCTGAAAAACACACTTACATATCCGAATTTGTATCTTTTTCTGCAGTTACCATTCTCTAACTTCAATTCAGCTTGGAACCTAAAATTGATCTGAGAACTTTTCTCTCAAAGGTCAACAGAAGTTCGTATCATTTTTGTTACTTACCAATATTTTCTTTCATAGAAGAATCTCCTTATTTTCCCTAAAAAAAAATTAAAAAGAACATTAAATTAGAAATTGAAAAACTTCACTTACCTTCGAGCCATGTAAAAGTTACAAAAGCACTTGCATTTCCCGTTCATTTCCTCCCTTTTGTGCTACTACTTCCACTCTCACACAGAGAAATACTACAAATTGTTGCCTATAAAAAGCGGGATTGTAGCGTAAAAAAGCTACCGATACATTGGACGAAGAGACAACGAGCGACACGAGAGACGTGATGATATATGTTTGAAAAATTTTGTAAAGTCAGCAACGGAATTCACTCGAGTAAAGTGCCCGTTATGTCACTTAAACACGCAAAGAAGTCGTCGTCGTCGTTGGCATTGTCCTCGTCGAGAGCGAGAGAAGAGAGGAGTATGTTGCATCAGATTATGATTTGACTTTGAAATGGATTTTTCCCTCGACATCCGCCAAATTCGCGTCATCTCGTAGATGGGTCGTCGTGAGTCGTGACATTGATATCGCAAAAGATAAATAACCTCGCTAATACAAACAAATTATTATATTAACTTAACTTTACTCGCCCCGTAGCTACAACATGTTACATGTTACTTGTACCTCCCTCTCGTCGCTCGAATGTGATAGACATAAATTAACATACACTCTCGTGCCTCGTGCTGTTTGCTTCAATGAACATGCCAGGAATGCTACAAAAATATTTAGACAAACAAGGAAAGTTTCGGAAAAAGAAATTTTCACATTTTCCTGCTTCTTCTTCTTTGCAAATATTTTTGTGCATAGAAAGAATTCCCCGTGCAATGTTCGTCTTATAAAGAAAAGTGACGAAAAAAAAAGTTTAAAATGTCCGTTTCTTCTACTTACTCTATGAATAGAAGAAAAAATCTTTCTCTTATCATTCATCCTTTTTTTTTCGTTCTATCTTCCAGACAGTCTCTAGTACGGAAATTTATTTTTCTTTGTGAATACAATGTCCTTGCCTCCATGCCACTCACTCGAACGGCGCAACTCGCGTGAGTTACCAAACAACTTACATGGATCTTCCCAAATTGATAGCGCCTCAGAACGAAATTAAATTTTGACTGGAGCGCACTTCGTCTCGCGAATCCTCTGCCTCAATTCGATCATCGGTGTGCCGTTTTTACAGTGAAAAAAATTCTAAAAGACAAAAAAACTAAAATATAATTAATAAACTAATATAAAACTATAAAAAAATTGTTAACAAAACGTGCTAAATTAAAAATGTAAATATATTTTAAAGTGACTGCAGTGTTAAAAGCAGACGACAAACATCATCACCTTACATGTTAATTGAACAATTAAGATATTTGCGCAAAAATTAATTAACTAGGTGTCTTTTCATGCATGGAAATTTATCTTCCAGACACGAATCTAGATCAAATTTCAGTTACGTGATATAAAAATTCGGTCCTACTTGGCATTTAAAGCGCCATTAAAAGCGCATTGCACTTTTGAATTTTGTCATCTGCCAGCTTTTTGACCTCTTTTTTTGCAGTAGTGCTCGCATATTTCTTCATCCACATGTAATGTAAATAAATACTATTATGATGATAGTTGGATCCCAATTTAATTTTTTTTGTGACATTACGTAACAGAACATACTACTAGAACAGTATGTGTGATAAATATTTACATAAAGTAATGAAATTTATGAATATTATGAACGCTGTTGGTCGAAATTGATACACACGAGCACACAACTTGAATGAACTGGCAGAATTTTGTTTGGTGATTGGTTTCCTTTATCTAACGTTACTTTGTGTAAACAATGAGTTTGATGTCTTCATCATCTTCTTGTTCTTCTTCCATTACTTAATTGTTTTGAATAGGAGGAATAGAAAAACGAAGAGATTTCTTTTTTTGAAAACGAAACATTTTGATATCATGACGACAGTTTTCTGTATTTTATTTATTTTTTATTGTTTGAACAGAGTCACGTTGTTTGTTTGCCAGTGAAAAGGCAGGAGAAATGAAAGGGATAAAAGACTTTAGAAAACTCTTTTAAGCTCTTTTTTGTTTTAAGTGTAAAAAGGCTGAAAGTGAAAATGACAAACTGTGAAAGCTATGAGATTTTTTTAAAAATGCATTAAAAAAAAAATAAAAAAATTGCTTTTGTTAAAGTGTCTGTCTGTTTATCGTAGAGAAAAAATATGAATTTATTCACTGTCAATAGCTATATCGTAGTGTTCAATAATAATTTTTAATTATTGTAAATATTTTAGGTTTGGTCATATTTACATTTTTAATTTTTATTTAAGTCCAGTTCATATTAAGAAATTTTAGTGCAAACTCACTAATAGTTTCCCCGGCTGTTGAACTCGCCGAAAGAATTTTTGTTCTTCTGCCATCTCTATTTTTATTTGACTTGCAAGTAATTTTGGTTTTAAATTAAAGTATTTCACTTTAGTGGATATTTCTGACCACAGAAAAGACAGACTCTTAAGTAACTATTCAAAAGAACCCAAATTTTGGTTATGAAGCCTTATTAAGAGTATTTAAGCTTTATAATTGGTTGCTTAATTAGCATTAAGTCTCTTCTTTTAACCTTGTATTCAGGCGTTATTGTAATTCACTATTGGAAAATCGAGTAAAAATTTAACTCGATATTGCCAGTGACCTACTTCTTCTATCCAACTTCTGCTTGATCTATAGAGCTTGAGAATAACACTCGCAAAAATGTAACACTTTAGTACTAAACTTCACGATTTCTTCTTCACAAAATTTAAAGTTCGACCGACTTCCTTTACGCCGTATAAATAATTACGATAACCAAACGTCTTTGAATTTCTTAATTTTTTTGTCAAAGATCTTCTTCTATTCATCAGAAAACTGCGATCAACCACAATCTGTAGGTTTTCATTTCATCTTCCTGTAATAAAAATAAATATTTTATAAAGTTTTTTCAAAACTACTTACCTTTCCTAATTAAAAGCTGATCTTCGTATTCTAAGTTTTCCTGTCAAAAAGCTCAATTTTATTTCAAAATAATTCCAAAATGCGCTCTCGTCACTCATAACTTGTCACTCACTGATCGAGCCCATTTCAAATTTGTCATTTATTTTGTGTTATTTTTTCCCTCGTCTGTTTTTGTAACACAATTTGATGCTATTTTCTTAATAGTTTTTCTTTCTTCTTTATTATTATTTTTATTATGTATTTTCTGCGAATCTCTACGCACGACCAACCAAACAGAAAGAAGACAATATGAGATGCCCTTGGGTGATGATGTTTGTCTCTGCTATCTTTTGACTGACTCGCCGACCAGAAGTAACGAAATTGACAATATTTTCGGAATTGAAAGAACCAAAAAAAGGAAAAACGAGAAAATTGGGTTGAACAAGTAATTAATACATATAACAGAAAATTAAAGATTTACCCAGGATTAAAGTGGATTATCTTATAATGGAAATATTTTGAAAGAAATACAAGAAAATAAATGGAGGAAAAGTATTAAAAAATATAAGTAAAAAAGATAATGTTTACATAGGAAAGTCCTCGGCAGGCAGCAGCCAACGAGCGAGAAAAAGCAAGTGATAAAAAAATGCAATAAGTAAATAAAAGTGATATAGTCAGTGGCAGTGCATTACGAAAAAAAACTACAGCAAATAGAGTTAAATTGAATTTAAAAATAAATTTCCTCTTCACCCACTTTTAAATAGCTCGTAGTAGTGCATGAAAAAAATATAAAATCTAGAAAAAAAAGAAAAAATAACTTGGGAGTTTATTCCGTGCTTGTAATACATTGAGCAACTAGTTAAGGCAACAACAACCAAAGGTAAGTTTTAACTCTTTTCTACAAATAAATAGCGGAATAATGCGAGGAATTCACTCTCAATTTAACGTTAAATTACATTTATTTACTAAACTTTACTACAACAACAAAAAAATAACCTTAATACGGATTCAATGAATGTGTCAAATACAAAAATATAGTCCTGATTTAAGGCAAAGGTTTCTTTTTTTTTGTAAATAAATAATTAAAGGAAATGTAAAGAAGACGTGAGAATGTTGTCTGTACTTGATGTTTGATACCATTTGTGTTCTGTACAGGAGGAAAAAACGTAGATTTATCTGAGTTGTTGATCAACCTAGTTCGCGTGTAATCTTTAAAGTCGGTTGTTTTGTTTGTTGGCATCCTTTTGTTGTATTGTCAACCGAAAAATGACCGTTTTCAAAGCATTTTATACAAAGCATAAATATTTGAAAGAGTGTCCTGTGGCGCGGAATTGTTCGAGATTATGCACGTTATGGACGATTAAAATTTTTTTCATAGGGAAGGTATATTTGATATGTATTTTTATTATTTTTTTTTATTTTTTAGCTATCACTGGAATTCTATTTTTCAAACTTGGAGATTGACAAAAAAAAGTTGCTCGAAAAAACTTACCAAAAAATTTCCAATTAATTTTGACCTAACGCTTGCTTTTGAACAAAGTTGCTATTTCGTCGATAATCCGGAAGTCAACTGCCTCTATGATCAATGACGTCACTGTGACAATTAACAACCACTCCTCCTCATGATTCCAAACTTACTTTGAGTATCAATCCTTCTGAATGAATTTTACAGAAAATGGAGATTTTTGAAGAGATTTTTCTCCGATTGATTAAAAACGATCCCTGAAAATTTTTAATTTTCTATAAAAATAGAAAATTTAAAAAGACACAAAAAGCAACAACCTCTAATAAATTTCCATACAAAGCAAAAAAACAGCACTAAAAGTCAAGAAAACGGAAAGCAGTAAATTACTTCCTTTTCCCACTCGTTCTTGTCCTTTCTGTTCATTTCTCCACAGCAACAAATATCGCCATCACTCCGATATCTGTTCCTCAGTTTTATCCGTTTTTATTGAATAAAACATCATTTTCGTAATTAACACCTTACGAGCAACGCACAGACTACCGTTCCGTGGCGCGATAATTGAATGAAATATTTCAAAGTTAATGTATTTATCTTCACCTCTGATTTTTCGTGCTTTTTTTCTCTCTTAGAAGTCAAGAGAACGAGATGTAGAAACAGACGATCACGACACGTGAACCATCATTTTTCACCTGTCTCTCGTGCATCTACGGCAAAAAAGGTCAAGTTTTCACGCGTCAATGTGAGTGTGCGTAAAAAATAATAATAATAATGGTAATAAGAAACATTTTATTACTGTACCGACAAAATAATATGAATATATTGACTTTTTATGTTGTTTTTTTTTATTTATTTATCAATGTAACATCCGAGCGTATAGTTTGCTCTTCCTTCGTCACTTAGAGATATTTACTTGCAATGTTTCAAGCAAAAGTATCGAAGCGAGGAAAAGTTACGAAATTTTATGTTTTTGCCTTTTTTCCTCCTTCATACGAAGGAAAACGACGACGACGAAGACATACGTTCGCATAAGTCAATAACATGTCGATGTACTTCGAGTAAAAATTCAACGCGAGAAGAAGAGGAACAAATCCTTAGGTGAATATAAGATACGGAATTTATTGCCAAAGATAAAAAGATGACAAGTGAAACAAATTACGTTTCTCGCCTGTTTGTGTGCCTGTAGGTGAAATGAGTGCGCGCGCGAGAGAAAAAGTTTTGGTTTCAAAGTTCAAAAGGAAAAACTAGAAAGAGTGTCATCATCATCAAACGATCCCAACGTGATTAAATTTTGTTTTAAATTCGGAATGAAATTGAAAAGTAAAAAAAAAAGAAACGGACAGAGGAAGAAAAAAAAATGATTTATGTAAAAAGAGCAACTTTGACGCAAAAAACCATAATAATAATGAGATAAAGTTTTTTGATGATGGAAAATGTATGAATGAACAAGTGTGTGAGCAAAAGTACACTTTATTCTTATTATTAGTAATATCATAATAAATTATTGTTATGAATGGAGATGAAAACTTTTCTGCAAAAAAGTTTTGTTGTTTTTCTGTTTTGTTTTCTGCAACGACTTGCTTACTCATTTCATTTAAATTTGTTCAAATTTGTCCATTTTACAATTTTTTTCTTCTGTACAAATTAAATTAATTACTCGAAAGTTTTGGAAATGAAGGAATTTTAGCACTTTAGGCCATTCATATCGTATCACGTGTACTAAAGCTGAGAGTAAATGTGTGAAATCGGAAGAAAAGCAATCAAAGACAAAAAATTATTGAATTATTATATTGAATGAATTGATATTGGTAGAGGAAATGATTTTTGTGAGAGTTAAGAAAACTAGAGTGACAAAATTGGTGCCTTGAGGTATTTGGAATAAAGAAAAGAAAGTTTGTTGGATTTTAGCAAAAGATTGAATTTCACCACGTTAAGAGATATGACGAGAAACTATGGGAAAGTTTTCGTGATCTTTAGTGATAATGGAGGTGATTTAAATTTGTTATGACAAGGGAATGAGAAGTTAAAGTGAATGAACTTGATTCATCTTTGTATAAAATTGAAACTCGAAATCCATTTGTAACGCAATAACTCAAGTTTTACTTCAAAAATTTCTTTAGGGCTTTTTGTAGTGAGTTAAGATTAGCTATATGAAGGTTTTTCAAGAAGAAGGATCAGGTAATTTTTGAACAAACTGAAGGAAACTAAGAGTCAAAAATTCTATCATTTGAAAAAGTAATTTTTGCATAGTTTCAAGGTTAGACATTTGTTAAGCATTTGCTGTTTTCGGTAGTAGGGAACATTAATTAGGATAACAATTCAGAGTTTTGACTAATTCTAATACTTAAAGCTATCTTAACTTAAGGGACGTAGGAACAGATCAGTACACGTTGGTCAAGATTTTTTTCAGTTCAGTTTTAAAGTACACAACGTTTTCAGTTCGACGGACATTCACAGGGAGTTCGTTGTAAAAGTTCAAGCCCTCGTGAAAGATGCTATTTCGCGAGTAGTTTGTCCTGGATAGCGGGATTTGTAGTCTAGATCTTCGTCGGGTGTCATGGCTGTGTCGTTCACTAATTAGGGGGATAGTCAAGTTCGTTTTTGTGAAATTGTGAAATCAAAATAAATCTCAGACAAAAGGTCAATTATCTGCGAAGAATCAAAGTTTGATTAATTGCGGAACTTTTGATAAGCCGACATGTAATTAATAATTTCATCATATTCCGTCTATGAGACATTAGAGATGACGTGATCATATTAGTAATCATTAAATTCGTAATTGAAATTAATCTTTCTTTGTCGAACTTCAAAACAAGCAAATCAGTTTATTTCAGTCTCTTATCAAGTGTGGACGTGCCTTTGAAGATGCGCCTTTTAATTTCAATAATAATTTCATCATACTTTGTCACAGTTTATAGTGTGAAAGAAATTGAATTGGAATGCGAAAAAATCCCCAAGACATGGCGGAGTCCTTACAAAACTGAACATAGTTGTGAATTCCATCAAGTACATGTGAAAAATAATTTCACAAAAATTAGAATATTGGACAGCGAATTTATCGAATTTCCCGAAGTGCTTTTTCAGAATTCGACATTTTTCGTCTTTCCTGTGGAACTGATCGAGCAGCTGCCAGAAGTAACTACAATCTTAATGACATCAGTCCAGTTGAAAATAATTCCCGAATCTACATTTGCCAGTGCACAACATCTCGAGACCTTGGATCTTTCAAAAAACAACTTGACGGAAATTGGTGAAAAAACCTTTTGCGGTGCGGAAAATCTAGAATCTTTGACTCTTCATGGCAATAAGATAAAAATTATTTCCAAAAAGGCTTTTTTGTGTACACCAAAAGTGAGATTTTTGGTTCTTAGTTTCAACGAATTGGAATTAATTGAAGCCGAAACTTTTGCACCTTTGACAAATTTGAAGTATTTGGATATGAACAATAACAAATTAAAAGAAATTGCATCAAATGCATTCGTCAACAATCCCCTAAAATATGGACTAATTTTAAGTGATAATAAGTTAAACAATTTAGAGCTGAACATCGGAACAGAAGTCAGGGATATCAAAGTGTCAAATAACAAGTTGAAATCATTTAGTTTGAAATCAAGCAACTCTGCAGCCTCAGTAATAGAGATCGTAGCAAACAACAATGAACTTTCCTCCATGACAATTGATTCAACCATAGATGTGAAACAGATTCGATTGGACAACAACAAAATGGAAAATTTAGATAGTCTCTTATCTCTGTCATCTTTAATTGTCCTATCTCTTTCTAATAATTCACTGAAACACATTCAGGGCCTTGATAAGTTTCCAAACTTGAAACGATTGGATCTTAGTCAAAACAAAGTAAGCTTGGACCAGGGAGTTTTCAATCCTTTAAAGAACCTCAAGTGGATAAAACTATCAAACACAGCCATGACCAAATTTGACTTTGAATGGTTCGGAACTCCTGAAAACTCATTAGAAAATCTTCAAACTTTGGAAATAAATCAAAACAAATTGACAGAATTTGATTTTACCGAGGTTCATAGATATTTTCCCGGATTGAGAGGAATCATGGTCAACGATAATCCGTTCAATTGCTCGTTCGTGGAACAAATGTTGAAGTATTTTGAGTTGCAGACAAAAATTCAAGTTTGGGATGCCGATACAGAAAGTCCAGAAACAAATGTTGAACATGTCAAATGTCAAACAGAGACAAAAGAGGATCCTCATCCACATAGGACTCTAATTTGGGGATTAGTTTTTGGGATGGCGGCCCTTGGTATCGTCATTGGATTTGCAGTTTATAAGTATAAAAGGAGTAAGGCAGTAGATCCAGTAAGTTTTAGTTATCGACCATCTAGTAATATGAGAAATTCTGAAATAATGGATCCATGAAATGAATAATAATCTTTAGCTAAGAATCAAAAATATAAAAAAAAAATTCAATTAAAATTAAATTAATTAAAAATTTTTATTCAGATTGTAAAATTAAATCTTATTGATCAAGTTGTGTAAAATCAAACTTAAAAATTTATAAAAAAAATTGTGATGTAACGCAATAACTCAGTTTTGTTTTCAAGAATCTCTATGGAAATTTTTGATAATTTTTAGAAAAAGTTATGAGAAGGTTTAGGAACTGAAAAAAATAGAAAAATCAGTAAAAAAATACATGAAAAAGTTAGAATCTCTTAGATATAACTATTAGATAAAATTTTATAAATTTTAAGTTTAAAAAATTCTTAAGGTTTAGGTCAATGAAATGTGAAATAAAATTTAAAAAAAAAACATAAAATAAAATACAACATTTTGAGTAGGCGTTGAAAGGAATATAGTTAAATTTTTTCTGCTAATGAAAATTTAATTTAAAAAATAAATTTAAGCACTTTTAATAAGTTATCAACTCCATTCTAAATTCAAAAACAAAGCTGAACATTTTGTCTAACGAATTTATTAAAATGAGCCTACAAAGAACACCTATTAAAATGCAGCTGAGAAATCGCAACAAAATGGCGGAAAAAATATTCTGAAAGATGACATAATTGAAATTAATGATGGAAATTCAAACAAAGGAGATGATACCTTCACGGAAGAATTGCTTAGAATTCAGGAACTCTCGGGGAAAAAAAATTGCAAAATTTTTTCAATTTGCGAAATGAAAAAAAAAAACTATTGATGACGTTAAACTCAATTAGAAAAATTAGAAAGCTTGTCAAAATACCCAAATTTAACAAATTTTTCTCAAAGAAACTCAACAATTTTCTTTAATATAAAATATTAAGATATGTCCTTGAAATTTTCATTCACAAATATTAATTCATATCATCAAATTTCTTCCCATTTTTTAGTTCCCGAAAAAATTTCTTAAAAAAAATTAACAAAAATTTAGCAACGCATTCTACCACATATTATTCAATTTCATCATTCACTCATTTGCTCAACCAGACAACCGCCCGAGACACGATGATTATGTAATTCATTATTGTATGATGCCTAACATAACCATCCACAACAAACAAAAATTTGCGAGAGCAAAACATCTGATTTTCCCGATTCTCATCCTTTTGAGCTAATTTACATGTCGTTCGTGTCACTGCCGTGTTCGTGTCTCCGCTAAACTTTTCCTATACAAAAGTTTTCCAAATTTTCACCCTAACGAATTTCAGTCTACGAACCACGCCCGCAGCTTCCCATTTACGTGGATTTTCTCTTGTTTTGGTTTATCTGATTCTCTATTTTTTTTCTGCGTCGTTCGTATGGAAAAGTAAAGAGAGTTGTCAGTTTTGTGTCACTGGAGCTACGTTGATACTTTCATAAATAAATCATGGATGTGGAGGTAAATCCCTTGTCATTTGTTTATCTTTTTTTATGGATTTGAATTTTTTTTTCATGAAAAATTAAATAAAAAAATCAAAAAAAATTTTTTTTAATAAAATTTTTTTAAAAATTTTAATAAATAATTTTTACAAGGTCTTTTAAGCTGACCTTTAACCTTTCGAGCCAAAAATCAACTTCCGAATTTTCAAAAAAATATCATACTAGATTCACTTCGAATTAGTTTCCTATACAAAAAGCTCTCTCTCTCTCTCGCAGCATCCCTTAAAGTGATGAAAAAAATAAATTTCCTCTCGTCGTTCAATTTGGCACACAAAATTCGACTCAGTTTGAGATTGTACATCCATTGTGTCGGACATAAAATTGGATAAAACATTTTTCCTACACAACACACACAGAAGAAAAGCAGCAGAAGAAAAGTAGAAAAGGGAAAAATTCCCTTGGAAAAGCTCAAGCTTGATATTTTTTGTAAATTTAAACGCGAGTAGTGAAGTTTCTTTTGTAAAAATCTCAACTCAAACCGTGCGAAAAGCATCTCAGTGTAAATAAATCTTCAAAAAAGCAGCAGAAGCAGCAGCAAAAAAAAAATCGAGGAGTTTCTTGTGAAAAATCATATTATATAAAACATTAATCAGTGAGTGTGCAGAGTGTGTGTGCGTACGAAACGCGCATGTATGTGTTTCCACCATTCATTCTGTGTACATTTGTAAAGGACTCATCATCGTCGTCTCTCGTCTCATAGTACGAGACTACCTTAAAAGTGTATATTTGTGAAAAAAAAAATAAGGAAGGAAAATTTTTCATCCTTTTTTGTACATTTTTGCACTAAAATTACCTTCAAATACTCAAAAAAATCACTTTTTTGCCCCGTAAAAACTTCGATCGGTCACTTTTTGCCCTCCCGATCGTAAAAATTATGCGACGACACCTTTAACGAAAAAAAAAATATCTTTTTCTCGAAGAAAAAATGTCATAATTCATCATTCGAATCATAAATAAAAACCAAACATTCTCGTGCAAAAAGAAAAGTTCATAGAGCAAAAAAAAAAAGTGAAGTCACTGAAGTCGTGTGTAAAATAAAATAAAAAAAGTAACGAATATATACGTAATCATCATCATCATAATAAAACATAAAAAAAATATATATTGCAAAGGAATTGAATACTCTAGTAGCGAGTATGTGAGCGCAGCTAATAAAATTTATATTTTTATTCACTTACACGCCCCGCAAGAAAAGATATCGCTCGCTTGCTGACTGACGTGGAATTGGCATGCAAGAGGAAGGGATTGCAAAGAAAAAATTGCGAAAAAGCTGAGAAAATGGATTAAGGAATGAGGGGTTAATGTTTAAACGAGTGGGTGCGATACAAGGGTTTTTTTTTTGTCTAAAGGAGTTTTTGGGAGATTTTACAGGAAAAGGGTTGAAATTTGTGAGAAATTAGGGTTAAAGAGCTAAAAAAGTGTGCAGGTACTTCAAAATTTAGGATTTTTGGGATGATTTTTGATAAATTTTATGAATTTTAAGTCTTATTTGGATAATTTTTGAATTGTTTATGCAAAAATTAATTTTTAATAGAAATTTTCGATGTAAAAGAGCCTAATAAATTTTTTCGTTGTTATTTTGTTTAATTTAATGATTTAAACTTGACTTTTGCCTTTAAAAGTCTTCTTAAAATCCATTAAAATGCTAAATTTCATGAAATTTAAAATTTTTTGGATAATTCTTTGCCAGAGAGTAAAAAAAAATTCAATTCATAAGTAAATTTCGTACATTTCCTATACTTGAATTTGGTAACTTTTTTTTTAAATTAAAGAATTTTTTTTTAAATTAAAGATTTTTTTTTAAAAAAATTAAAGATTTTTTTTTAAATTAAAAAATTTCAAAAAAATTATTTTTTTTTTAATAAATTTTTTTTCAAATAATTAAAAAATTTTTTTAAAAATAATTAATTTTTTTTTTAAATCAAAAAAATTTTGATTTGTTGGCCTAACGGAAATATTTTTTATAAACTTTTTTTTGATTTAAATTATGAAATTTTTTGTAAATTATTTTCTTCTTACATCCTAAAATCTTGAAATCAAAAACTTATAAAATTACCGAGAAATTGCTTAATTTTAATTAAATTGTAACTTAAAAATTTCCCAAAATATTTTTAAATTTAAAAAATAATTGTTTATCAAAATAAATAAAAAAAAAATTCAGCTAAGAAATAATTTATATTAAATTAAATATTAAAAAATTTAAATCATAATTCAATATTTTAAATTTTATCAATTTTTTTTTTTAATTTTAATAAAGTTAAATTTTGTAATTTTTTTGCACTTTTTGACTTAAATCATGAAAACTTAAAAATTTATTTATTTTTTAATCCTTAAAACCGAAGGATTTTCCTTAAAAAACTTCTTTTTTGTTAAGTTTTAACTTAAAAATTCAATAAAAAATATATTAAGCTATGAATTTCTATGAATATTAACGAATAATTAAATAATTTTATTTAAAACCTTTAAAAATTCATCAAAAAATCATCCTAAAAATAACTTTTCTACCAAATCCTGACAAAATTTAATTAAAAACGTCCCAAAAGTCACATACCTACTTTAAACTTTCTCCAGTAACGACACTCCTGACCTATTTCTTCATAACTTCCCACCTGTTTGATTCGAGATTTTCCTTCTCTCCGACCTCAGATCCCTCTGAAAATCATAAAAAACCATTTTTCACAACTTTCTGACCTTCAATCGACACATTTTTCAACCTTTCAGACCTTTTCCCTCCCCATCTGCATTGCGTTTTATGCAATTCTCATCTAATTTATTCAAATTTATTTCCCTTTGTCAGTATTTTATTAACCATTTTCTATTCTCGACACTTTTCGACACTCGACAAAAAAAAACAAAAGAAACGAAGAAGAAGACGTCACCTTGCATTGAATTTCTATTATGCTCCACTCTCGAATTTATTCGTACAAAATGATTAATAAAACTTTAATTTAAACTTCTTTGGCCTATTTTCCAACACTTGGCTCCCATGCTTACACGTCGTCGTCGTCGTCATCGTCATCGTTCTCCGCGCGTATATCGTCGATGGGTGGTTGCGACTTTGAACGACACACAAAAAAAAAATACATAAAACACCCACATTTACATTTTAGTCTGTAACCAATACAAACAACACTTTTGCTCTTCTGCTGCGAATTTCTCTCCGGCAGCAGCAGCAAATTCTCTCACAAGCGCGCTGTGATGATGTTTTGATGCGATTCAACTGAGATGACATTTTCTCCGAGAGATTTCATCTCGGGCGAAAAGTCGTACAAGCGCGGAAAATCTCTGTGTACAAAAATTTTGTTATTTCTCTTCTCGTCGTTTTGCGTACGGAGCTGCCTGAATAATAGAGAATTGCATGGAAAAGGACCAGCCGATGTGTTCACTATCGATCGAAATAGCGTACCAGCACACTTTTTGTTTTTAAGTGGGATTTATTGGAGATATTTTCCGTTTTGGCGATGAAAAAATCGACTTTTTCGGAAAATTTTGCATTAAAACGGGAAGAAAAATAAGTTTTTACAGGAAAAAGTGTGAAAAATCTCTCAAAAACTCAAAAAATCACGAGACAAGACAACATAAATTGTGCAAGGAAAGACAAAAGTTGCAAAGAAAAAAGTTAATTAAGTGTTTTTGGGACAAGTTTAATCGATAAAATTGACAAAAAAGGAAAATTAAAGTTTTTTTCCTCAAAAAAAGTGAAAAATTTACCAAAAATATCAATTTAAAAAAAATTTTCGTGCCATTTTTAGATAATTTTCGCGTAAAAGGGGTGTGTGAGTGAATAAAAATGTCCTCAAATGCTGAAAAATGTACAAAAAACGGATGAAAAATAACCAAATTTTAGATTTTTGCAGATTTTTTAAATAAAAACCCACTAAGTGTTTGTTCGTAAAGTAAATTTAAGCAAACTTTTAATAAAAAGTGTTACTAAAAAATATTTATAAAAATAAAAATTAATAATAATAATCACCATAAACATTAAATAACACCATAAATATTTTAAAACCAAGTGATAACCAACAAAAATTTTAACCATTTATTCATATTTTTAAATAAAAACCAACAAAAAAGTGTTTATAAAATAAAATAAAATAAATGTTCACCAAAAATTATGATGACTAGTCGTCGTCCTCCTGCATAATCTAACTCACTTCGTATAACGAAAAAAATAAAATTATATAGAGACACTTTACTCGTCATTCTCCTACTACTAAAATACTACGTTAGAGTAAAAAAAGGCATTTTTGTGAAAAAACACAAAAAATCCATTATTAAAATCTCGAAATTAAAATAAAAAAAAGTCTCGCAGAACACGAAAAAAGTGCACAAAAATATTAAAAGTAATTAATCATGGGCGCTAAAGGTAGTGTTGAAGCAGCTAAATTAAATGCTGAAAATTGGAGCCACCTTTCAGAGGTAATTTTTTGGACTTGTTTCTCTCGCGTTGGCATTGGGGAGTTAATTAAGTTTGGTTTCCTCTGTGTCGTTGTCGGAAAATTTCGTGTCTGTGTGCGAAAAATGCAAGTTAATGTAAAATTTTGTGTGAATTTATAAGGAAAACTATGTGGAAGTGTGACGTACGTGGAAATGTAATTAAGGACAATGATGATGTCATTATGGAATGATTCTTGTGATTATTTCGGTGAATTTAAAGGAATTAATGTTTTTTTATGGAAAATTATTAAAAATTATTGAAAGTTAAAATTATTTTATTAAATTTAAGAGCTTTAGAAAATTTTAAATTAATTTCTGTATTCATTAAATTTAAAAATTGAGATTTTTAAAATATTAAGTTGCTTTTATGATTCATAAAAATTAAAAATA
The DNA here is from genome assembly GCF_036172545.1 of Culicoides brevitarsis. Classification (NCBI taxonomy): domain Eukaryota; kingdom Metazoa; phylum Arthropoda; class Insecta; order Diptera; family Ceratopogonidae; genus Culicoides; species Culicoides brevitarsis. Next base: position 29,589,149 of record NC_087086.1, on the reverse strand, counting down.
AATTAATTAAAAATTCAGGAAAATATTTTTAAAGATTTTTTTTCTAAAATTAGTTAAATTATCAAAAAATTTGAATTTTCTGTGAAAACAAATAAATTAACAAAAGCCCTAAAATTTTTAAAATATATACCTGAATTTTTAGTAATTTTTTAAAAAATAAAATAAATTTAAAATATAATAAATAATTTTAAAAATAACGATAACTTAGAAATTCTCCAATCAAAATTTTGTATTTGAAAAATAATTTATACCTGTCCAAAAAATTTATTAAATTCATGCTAATATTGCTAAATTTATTTTAAAATGTTACCATAAAGTAACTTTTTTCAAATTTTCTTTGAAAATATCATCTTTGAATTTTAAAAATAAAAAAAAAGAAGTTATTGAAATTATTTAAAAAAAATCCTTCTAAAAATGTATTTTGTTCTCAAGGTAATGAAAATAAATAATTATAAAAAAATTAATTTTTTTGCAACTTTACAGTTTTTTTTTAAATTTTTTAACTAAAAATATTGAGAAATAATAAATTTTTAAGATAAAAAGTCAACATTTAGATTTACAAAAAAAAATAATAAAATAAAATAAATAATTAATAATAAAAATATTTTTTTTATATAATTTTTAAAAAAGTTAAAATTTGGTAAATATTTAAATTAAATTAAATTTTAAATTTATTCCGAAAAAAAATTAAAATTTCATTAATTGTTGTAAATATTAAAATAAATTATTTAATAAAAAAATATATTTTTTGATTTGTCTCGCAAAATTAATAATTAGAAAGCACCGATTCCCAAAAATTGATGCAAAAATTAATTTAATTAACAAAATTTTTAATTTTAAAACGACAAATTAACTTTTTTTGTCTTTTCTCTCCACTAATCGACGAAATTCAATATTAAAAATTACCTTTTAGACCAAAGATCTCTCGATATTAAAACCACCTGTGGCACAAATCGCCCATAAATTAAAAACTCAACCTCATATCACTTCAATACTTATTTATTTATTTTTTTTTATAAATTTATCGAAATAGATCACTCGTGAACTCTCTATCATCATGATTAACATTAAAAACCGCATTAACCCACACCCGACGCGTGATCGATGAAAATATTCCAAATTTCTTCACTGAACATCAAAAACATTCATCTAATAATCCAACAAACGACGAAAAAAAAGATAGAAAACAAAAAAAAATTATAAAAAGATATCAAAACATAAAAATAGTAAATTTGTCTGTCGTGGGCGAAGAAATTCTCCTACAGATATTCCATGTTTCTTTTCTATCTTTTATTGTTTAACTGTAACATTTTAATCTTATTTAATAGTAAACATTTCATTCACTTACTATTTTTTGTTGTTATTTTCTGAGAAAACACGTGAAATAAACGTTAAAAAAGTTCTTATTGCCCCTCTTTTAATTTGCTTTCCATTAGAAGCGTTCGTCTTAAGTCATTTTTGTCATTTCTCGTTCCCCAATAAATTAAGTGTAAATTCATTTACAATCATAATAACAAAATTTCTTCTATGCTCGACACATATGGAATGAATGACGATCGTCTCTCTTCACACATATTTTTTTTTATTTTTTGTACAAACACCTCTAATATCTCTAATAAGTCCAACGTTGTGTATCGTAACTTTGTCGCAGTGTAAATCTTTCAGTCGTAATGTTAAGCCGCGTGTTAAAATCGCGCCAACTGTAAAAATAAAATAATAATAATTAATTAAAAATTTTAAAAAGTATTAAAAATTCAAATTTTTAAAAATATTTAATTAAAAAATTATTAAAAAAATTTTAAAAATAAAAATAAAAAAATATTAATTAATTAAAAATTTAAAAATAAAAAAGTGATAAAAATTAAATATTTAAAAAAATATTAAATTATTCAAAAATTATTTAAAAACTATTGAAAAATTAAAAAAAATAATAATACAAAATTTTTAAAATAAAAGAAATTGTGAAAAAATTAAAAATTTTTAAATTGTTTAATTTTTTTAAATATTTTAAAAATAATTTTAAAAAATAATATAAAATAAAATTTCTAAATAAAATAATTTTATTAATCAATTAAAAATAGAAAAATAAAAAAATAAATTGTTTAATAATTTAAAAATTATTTTAAATAAATTATATAAAATGCATAATTTATAAATAATAAAAAAAATATTTAAAATAATTTTTAAATTATTAAACAATTTTATTTTTTTATTTTTGAAATATTAATTAATTTATAAAATCATTTTATTATTAATTTTTTAAAAAATTTAAATACTTTAAATTTTTATTTTATATTATTAAAAATTATTATTTATAAAACTTTCAAAAAATAAAAAAAATATTAATTAATTAAAAAATTAAATAATGTAAAAATTTGACCGAAAAATCAACAAAAACCATGTAAAAATAAATATTTAACGAGAATTCAAACAAAAAAGTAGCAAAAAAGGTGTTAATTGGTACTTCTAACTCTCGCAGCTACTTCAGAAAAAAATATTTAACGCCGTGAAATATTAAGAAATTCATGTTGGGAATTGCAAAATCACAAACAGAGAAAAAAAAATTAAAACAGATAAGAGAAAAAAATGATAACGAAAACATAAATAACCATCAAACAAACAAACAAAAACAGATGCAAAATCTGTAGAGATACAAAAAGAATTCATAAACGTGCCATAAATCTCACATATGAGATAAAATAATAATAATAATAAGTGAAACGTTGTCTTTCCATATTTATTCGACCCGACTCCGTACCTAGACAAATTCCAGCCGTTATTTCTACACACACGTTCGGTACCTACGAGACTTTTTTAAGAAGCTGCCATTGCCAAACACAAAAAAAAAAAAATAAAAATTACTGCAAAAGAAGTCGTATTTAACGAGTTAACAGCTGTTTTTGAATGAACAAAGTGGTCAATCAATGCGTTTAAAGGTGAGCCAGTAGACACAGGGCACGTATGAGGCAGCAGCAAAAGCGGCATATGGTTGAAATTGTTAAAAAAATAAAACTAAAGTGTGTTTAGCAATAAAAAAAAAATAGAGACTAAAAGTTAACTAAACAAAAGAAATTGTGAGCCGTGAATGGTTTTTGATGAATAAAAACCGTACCGAGTGTCGAGTAAAGTTGTGAATAGGCGAGATTTGTGTCACTGTCAAAGCAAAAAAAAAAAAATGCGGTGACCTATGAGACGATGAATGGAAAAGAAGAGGTGCATCGAGGTTTGGCAGTGAATGGATGAGATAAAGAGGTGTTATTGTTAATGAGAAGTGCATTTAAAGGAGAAAACATGTGAATTGGGGAGGTTATAAGTATGAAAAATTGACTAAAAGGCGGAAGTGACGGGGTTTGGGAGTGAATTTTAGTTAAAATTTAGTGAAATTCATCAAAATTGTGACTAAAAAGAGATTTTGAGAGCATCAGATTATTGACAGAAGTAAAATTTTTGAAAATTTGTTTTAAAAACTCAACATTTTTGAGTCGTGACGTTAACTTTTAGCCTTAATGCGACTTATAAAAGCTCTAATTTTGCTCAGAAATTCAATTTAGTGAGTAAATATTTACAAAATAGTTCAAAATTTGCCGATTTTGGTAACTAAAGTGATGGAAAGGAGCATCAAAACTCAATTTTTGAGTGTTTTTACTAAAAATGCTCGATTTTCTTCATAAAAATTGCAAAAATTCTTTCGAATAAATTATCGATTAACATTATTGAAGAAGAACTGTCATAAAATTATGTCTTATGATCAGCTTAGGTGAAAAATTAGCTTAAAAGTCCTAATTTGGCATTATGGAAGAGTTATTGACCTAGAAGATGAGCAAATTAACGTTAAATTTTAACTTTTTGTGGTAAAAAATAACAAAAAGTAGAAAAATTATCAGTTTTTTCTAAATTTTTGAGCAAAAAGCTGCAAATTTTGTCTACTTTTTGTTATTTTTTTTCAGAAAATAGCTTCAAAATATTTACAAAACTTAATTTTTGAATAATTACTTAAGAAAATTCTTAATTTTCCATAAAATTGACTAAATTCAATTTTTATTAATTCTTTGTGAACATTTTTCAAATTTTAGAATTCAAAATTTTTCGCAAAACTTAACTTTTTCAATGTTTACTTAAGCTAATTTTTAATTTATCAAATTCATAAAAAAATGAGAAAAATTTAATTTTTGAACAATTTTAAAAAATTTTTTTTTTAAAATTTTAGAGAAGAAAATAAATGTTAATTTTTCAAGCCAAATTTTCTTTATACCCGATTTTTAAAAAATTTTAAAAATTTTTCGCCTAATTTAACTACTTCAGGATGTTAATTTGTCAATTTCAATTGTTTTTATATTTAAATTTGCCTAAATTTTGTATCAAATTCAATTTTAGAGTTGCTTGACGCTTAAAAATTTCTAAAATTTCAATAATTTAATTTAAAAAAAAATTATTGATAGCAAAAATTCACTTCTAAATGGCTTCTGCACAAGAAATCTACTCAATATTGAATTTTTTCAATACTTTATATTGATTGAAAATTGTAATAAAATGAATAAAAGTAAATTTTTTGAAGAAATTTCATATAATTTGTTGAAAAAATTAGTATTTGTAAGATATTTTTATGAAAAAATGTTAGAAAATGACATTTTGAGCTCTATTTAATTTTTTAAAAAATCATTTTCAACACTTTCGAGAGTATCTCTCAATACATTTCAAACAAATTTAACGCTTTTTATTCAAATTAATGACGAGAGATTACTTCAAAACCTCTTCACTCCTTTTCTCCATTAATTTTATTTTCCTTCATTTTCCAATTTCCATCGAATTTTCTCTTTGAAAAAAAGAAAAAAATGCCACTTTAACCATTCTCAACGCAAAACACCCATCATCGTCATCATCATTATCATCATAATTCTGGCAACATCACGTACCAGGTCAATTAAACGAGATTCTTCATTACATTTCACATTATTTATGACTTATCAAGCGGCAGATATTCTGCCATCTTACGAAGCAATTTTCTTTCAAATATCGATTTATTGACCAGACTCACACAAATATTCATGAGCGGTGCCTCCATGAAAGGGAAAAATTGTTGATTTAATAAAAGTTTTTCTTTTTTTTTTTTTTTGAACAAAAGACAAGAAAGTAACACAAAAACGGGGGGAACGAAAAAAAAAATCAAAAAATCAATATTTTACATCTGACATTCCATTGTGTGTGTTGCTGCTGGAGCATAAATGGAGATATACCTTGCCCTACATACGAAAATGTTGTTTTTGCGAGAGTTTTCTTTCTCCGTCGCGGTACGTGTGTGTCTGTGTTATTGTTATCTGCGTTGCCAGTACGTGGCAGTGTGACGAAGGAATAAAAACCATGTGCTTACTCCCATTATATTGCTTATCTTTGCCGTTCTTCGTCTTCTCGCACATTTCTCTTTGTGTCGTTGTCGTCGTTGTGCTAATAGAAAAGTGCGATAATGCGATGTTTATATGCAAAATGTTAATTTTTTACGCAATCGATTGGATCTTTATGACTTTTTCGCTCGCTTTCGGCCCGTTAATGCAGAAAAAGTCGCGAAAATCACCAAAAATCCGGAATTTCCGCCCTTCTAATCTCGCTTTATCTCGTTTCCCGTTGCAGCGAGGCGGCCGATATCACAGCCACAGACATAATCAACGATCACAATCGCTCAATAGGGGGCAGGCGCTGTCGAGAGCTGACGTTGGCGGCGGGATGTGGTGACACTCAGGTGCCTCGGGAGGTCAATCGGGCTGTCCAAGTTGCGCCATGGGCAACAAATTGAGTTGTTCGTGTGCGCCCCTCATGCGCAAGGCATACCGCTACGAGGACTCGCCATGGCAATCGTCACGACGTCGCGACGGTCATCTCCTGAGGTTGTGGGCCGAAGTATTCCACGTGTCAGCAAGTGGCGCCGGCACCGTCAAATGGCAGCAAGTATCCGAGGATTTGGTGCCCGTTAACATCACATGCATCCAGGATTCGCCCGAATGCGTTTTTCACATTACCGCGTACAACAGTCAGGTCGACAAGATACTCGATGTGCGACTTGTGCAACCAGGTACGTTATTTTTCCTTAAATCCTTGAAAAAACCTAAAATTCTCAATTTATTTTTAGGAACTCGCATTGGACAAGCATCCGAATGCTTCGTTTACTGGAAAGACCCGATGACGAACGACACGTGGGGCTTGAACTTCACTTCGCCCATTGACGCAAAGCAATTCCGAGAGTGCTGTGTAAGTCATTTGACACATTTTTCATTTTTTTGATTTTTGTTTTGAGTTGAAAATTGGCGAAGCAGCTTTTGCTGAAAAAAAAAAAGTTTTTTACACAAAATTTTTACACACATTTCATAAGCAGACAATAACTTCATGAAAATTATACAAAAAAATCACCTTTTAAGGACTCGATTTTTGTACAAGAGTCTTCCTTAGAGTTGTAGAGAACCTTTTTGAAATTCCTTTAGAATTTTTTTTTTGTGAAATTTTTCCCAATTTCCTTTTGAGACCATGCAAGTGACATTTTTTAAATAAATTTTTGCAATTTAAAAAAAATTTTTTGATATGGATTCTCTTTAATTTTAATATTTTGCAAGTTTTTAATTAAAATTTTCTAAAAAAAAAAATTAAAAATATATCGCACGCGTTAATTTTTATCAAAATTTTTACCATTCTTCCAATCATTAATTTTTTTTTGTTAAAAAATATTTCAATTTTTATAATCAAACATTAATGAAAATTTACTTAATTTAATTAAATCCTTTTTAAATATTTAAAATTATTTAGAATTTTTTTTTTTAAGATTTTGATTATTTTTTTTAGTGTATTTTGACTTTGATTCTATTAAATTTTTTTAATTTTTATTGCAATTTGTAACTTTTTGCTTGTTTTTTACTGAATTTGACACAAAAAATGAAAATTTTAAAATTTGGAATTTTTAAAAAATTTAAAAGTAACAAAAATTGTTAAATAATTCTTGAAAAATTTATTTCTGCTCAAAAATTGTCAAAAATAAAAATTACTGACATTTTTTTCAAACTAATGAATTTTGAAGTTTAAAAAAATTTGAAACTAACGAAAAAAATAATATTTAATTATTCCTTAAAATTTGTTATTTGTCTATTTTGAGCTCAAAATTCAATAAAAATTAAAATTTATTTCCTTTTGAAATATTTTAAAAAATTATTTTTGTAAGATTTTGGACTTTTTCATTAGTTTTTGGCTTTGATTCTATGACATTTTTAAATTTTTGAAAAATATTATTTAAAAATCTTCTAAAAACTTAAATTTTAAAAATTTTTAAATTAAATTAAATTAAATTATTTAAAAAAATTACATTAAAATAAAATTAATTAATTAAATTAAATTAATTTAAAAAATAAATTTTTGGTAGAATTTTTGACATTAAAAAAGAAAAATTACTTGCGTGGTCTGTTAAAATTTCCTTTAAAAAACTCGATGTCCCTTCATAGCTTGTGTCCTGTAAACCTTTTGTTACCTGCTTCTGCCGCTTTCTTCCAATTTTCAGTTCTTTCTCGTTATAATTTACATCTAACACCTAATTCTAATTAAATAAAAAAAAATAAATGAAGCGCAATGGGATATTTGTAGTGCATATGTGTACCTCTCCTCTTGTTCTGTGTGTCTTGTATCCTTCATTTTGTGTCTTTCTCTCAATTAAAAAGAATTTTCGTTGTCTCTTTCCTTAATTTATTTATGGATTTTTTCCGTACTTCTCCTTTAATGAAATAAATTTTAACTTATTTTTCCATTCTATTCAATTTTTTGCTCCTTTCTCTTCTCCTTTTATTTAAATTGAATTTTATGTGAGTTTGAATATAATTTCAAAGAAAGCTTCTGTTGGTCTTGACACATTTTCCACCGTCGTGCTGCAAAAAAAAAAATAAAAAAAGATAAGTACGAAACAAACAAAATAAAAATCCTAGTCACGTAAACACATCCCTACAATATCCCAATGGACTCACTTAATGATAGTGCGACGTTTTGCAGTCGCCTTCATTCAAATTTTCACGAAAGGCATCCTCGAGCTACTCGCTGAAGTTGGATCCGCCCGGCAAGAGTGGCAGCAAAGTGAAGACCAAACGGAAGCCTTTGAGTACGCCAGCATCGCCATCGAGGGCCCGCGAACCGCAATGTACGTGCATGACAGCGGAGCAATATGCGCGAATTCGCGCTCAAGATCCCCGTTATCGAGGTAATTTTTGACAAAAATTTCTTTAAAACTCATTTTAACTTGAAAAAATTTCAGGTTCCTCGACTCTTCCACGCACCACAACGCGCACCGGCGACGCCGAAGACTCCAAAAAGGTCGCAACCGCCACTTCGAGCACCTCCTTGTACGATAATGTCGCTGCGGGAAGTCAAGCAGGCGGCACCGCAACTGATCGTCCCGTCAAATCGGAAACGGGCACCATGACATCGACCGAAACAACATCCACGCAGAACCATGTGGGGTCTCAGAGTCAAGATGAGACCACGGGAACCGGAAATGAGACGCGCGGAACGTTGCAACGACAGGAAACGAGCAAATCTGAGGGCACACAAGCCGGCGGAACGCTCCAACAAAAGTCAACGACATCAACGGGCACCGAAATGCATCACAATATCATCAATAATAACACGAGACGCAGCAAGAGTAAGAGCACGGAGGACATGAATATCTTTTCGGAGCAGAATTCGACGTTGAAACGCATGATGAAGCCCATGCCGAGTACAGAAAGTCCCGTAACGTCGCCCGAAATGACACGGAGACGCTATAATTATTACAATATTGGGTCAAATACGATGGGACATTCGCATGGAGGGATGCATAATCCGCATATTATTAACAATAATACGCTTTCACGACCTTCTAGTCAGGCATCGCGTTTCTCCGGATCGAGGTGAGTCTCTTTTAAGCTCGTTTCAAATAAAATCGAATAATTTTTCTGAAAAAAATAGAAAAAAAATAAAATTATGATCAAACTTATTAATTTTTTACGGAATTTTTAGCAAATTTTACTAAATTTTCCTAAATAAAAATTTTGATTTTCAAATTTTTTGCGGTATTTGAGTAAAAAATTATCATTAGAAATTTTTTTAAATAAATAAAAATTTATATAATTTAAAAATAATATTTTCAAAATTAAAAAAAAATAAATTTTATAAAACTAAAAAATATAAAATTTAGAAAAAAAAATTAAAAAAATAAGAGATTTTAAAATAGTTTTTTAAAAAAATTTACAAAAAAAAAAAAGAGAAAAAAATTAAAATAAATTTTTATTATGAGATTTGTTTTGCTTTTTTCATATTTTTAACCAACAAAATATTTTTTATAGTTCACTTTTTAAAAAATTCCCAAGGAATGAAAAAAAAAAAATTTTTTTTCAATTTTTTTTTTTTAATTTTTTATTGCAAAAAAATTTTTTTTTTTATTTTTTTTATTTCAATAAATTTTTTTTAATTTTTTTTTCATATTTTTAGTCATTTTTTAGCTAAATTTCTACTTCAAAAAATTTTTTTTGTTGTCCTTTAAATTTTTAAAAATTTTATTAAAAAAAAACTATTGGATATTATTAATATCAGTTAAAGTTCTATTTTGACCAAAATTTAATAAAAAAAATTTAATTTCAGATCCTCACACGAAATCGGACGTGGTTACCAACAAGCCCCTCGTGGCATGTATCTCGATCTTGAACGCGAACGTGGATGTTTAGAGAGTTCACCGCCATCGGACAACGTAATGTTCGATAATCAGTGCTACGCGACAACCCCGAGTTCCAGCAACGGCAATTCCGATCAAGATCAACCTCAGGGTTACGGATCGCGATCCAATTCTCGTCATTCGCATCATCATCCGGTAAGAAATTTTTCAATTTTTATCAAAAATTCACATTTAAAGCTCAATTTTTGTCGTAGAAACAACCAAATGTGACACCAACTCCCGGAAGTCCGACATCACGACTCCTGCTCGAGTACGAAATGCACTTGCGCAACACTTTGGCCAAGGGAATGGATGCCGAATCGTACAGCTTGCACACCTTCGAGGCTCTTTTATCACAAAGTATGGAAAATTTAGGTAACACTCTTTCCTTCTGGTCTCCTCTCTGATGGCTCTCATGTTTGCGCCGCGCGCTTCGCAGTACTAACACCCGAAACAAAAAAATATCATTTCGAGCCGGATTTCATCCCAATTGGCCCAAAAATTGATTTTTCAAAACAAATTTTCGTCATTGCTTTTTTGCTTTTTCTTTCTTTCATTTTTTTTTCAAAAATGATAAATTTTCTATCAACGTGTGTGTTTTACAGAGCTGGCTGAAAGTTTGCCTAATACACAGCGGAGTCCATATCCTACTAATAAAAGACGTAATTATTTATATTTTTATGTTCTTTTGAATAGCTTTCAAGTTTTTTTCAGAGAATTTTGAATAATTTTCAATTTTTTTCGAATAAAGGTGCTTCCGCTGGTGCAAAATCATCGACATTGCCATTGCCACACAGGTTGAATGTGGAAAAACCTCCATCGAATCGTGAAAGAGATCGCGGAGGAATGGATGGGTATTACAGGTGAGACTTTTTTTGTCATTTTAAAGCGAAATTGTGAAGAGTTATTAGACCAAAGTTGATTTTTTGTGGCTTTTGAGCGATTTTTATTGGATTTTCGCTTGTCGGTATGTTAAAATTGAAGAAAATTGTAAAAATTTTCAAATTTGACAAAAAAAAAAAAAAAATCTAAAAATATTTAAAAAATTCAAAATTTTTGGATCAAAATTTTCTTTTTCGGTTAATTTGAGGGAATTTTATAAATTTAAATTCGTTAGAAGATTTTTTTAATGTCTAAAATTTGAAAAATATCAAAAAATCATCAATATTAAATAATTATGAAAAAATTTGATTAAAAACTGAAAAAAGGTCAAAATATTCTAAGAATTAATGAAAATTTTTTTAAAGTCAAGAGCTCAAAAGTTAATTTTTTGTGTCATTTTTAGTGATTTTTCGTAGTTTTTATGCCCTCAAGAGACTTGTTAATTCAGTTTTTAAAAAGAAAATTGAAAAATTATCAATTTTAATGATCAAAAGCTTAAAAAAATTAGAAATATTTTAAAAAATGATAATTTTTAAGAGTCAATTGACAAAATTTGACTTTTTAGTGGCACTTTGAGGAGCTTTAGGGACTTTTATTCCTTCAAAAGTCTTATTTTTTGTAAAAATTGAATAGAAATTTAACTTTTATTTACAAATTAAATATTTTGATGATCAAATATTCGATTTTTAATTAAAATAATTTAACCTAAAAGTTTAATAATTTAATTTTTTTCTCAAATTAAGTATTTTTTTGACGAATTTTAAAGAAAAATCAGAAATTTCTGATAAAATTTGATTTTTTCTTTAGTAAAACGGCATTTCTCTACCAGCCAATTCAAATAATATTCTACATTACCGACTTTTTTCGAAGAAAAATAATTTATAAGGTTCCCATAGTAGAATTTGTAACGTTCCCATTGCCCTCTTTTCTCTTCGTTACTTCACGTTAGACGCATCGTACACACAATATATTCCATTTTAAGCGTGCCATATGCATGTAGTCACTTTGGTCTAGTGGCAGGACTTCACATTGTGGCTGTGACGGCGAGTGTTCGATTCACTCAAGTGACAAACTTTTTTGTCATTTTTTTTTATTTTTTTTTTTATCTCACCTTGATTTTTTAATTTTTTTTAGTGATCGCAACGAATTAATCCGCGAACGTCAACGCGAAATTGAACGAGATCGCGGTTACTTGAGCGACCATAATTCGAGTTACACGACATCTCGTTGCGCTTCTTGCATTGGCGAGTCGGCACGTGCTCAGTGGTTCCGTCATTCGGATGGATGGCGTTCAGGCAGTTCGACACTTGGCTCCGGATCTGGTACGGGACTCGTTAGTTCATCCAGTGGACATAAACGCTCGCCATGGGATTCTCTGCCGTCTTTGAGACAAGATAGCAGTTTGAATGATTCGGGTTACAAAAGCACGCGAGCAGATTCCTTTGAGCAAAGGTAAGGAAATTCTTTGAAAATCTACGAAAAAAATGAGAAATTTAATGAAAAAAATTAATTTCAGGGGACAATTTGACCGTCAAGACAGCTTACGTTCGGATTATTTGAGCGATCGTGAGTCTCGTTACGGAATGGTTCATCAAGCATCTATCGAGTCGACAGATTCACGTCTTTGCTACTTGACATCCTCTGAGGTAAGTCACAAATTATTTTCTAAAATTAACATTTTTCGCGTGTATGACCGAAGATTAAAATGTTTACTTAGGATCTAATTATTAAACAATCCTCAAACTCTCGTATATTTGAGAAAAGTGTGCTCCAAAACTGCTTGATAATGCAAAATTCAATCCACTCGATTTGATGGAAAAAGTTTATTTTTAGCAGTTCATTGTTTGCCGAATCAAGAATGAACATGAATAGACTCTTATCGCACTTTTTCTTCCTTACTGCACAAAAATTGATTGATTAGCAAATTTCGAGGCAGTTCATCGCTTTTTTATAATTTAATTTTATTATTTTTTCAAATGGCGTCCTACATAACCTAATTCAATTTATTTCAATTTGTCATGAGACAACGGACCGATTTTATTGGAAAAACATATTTTAGTGTTATTTTTATGGAACATTTTTGTGTTGGTTTGACGGCTGAAAATGGCTCCAAAGTGGGTTTTTTGTCTTTTTGAGACATTTTTTACTATAATTTTCAAAGTTTTTTCAGAAAATTAAAATTTTTGTAATTTTTTGAAATTTTTGAGAAATATTTTTTTTAAATTTTGATCTTTTAAAGATAAATTTTTGACTTTACGAACATTTAAAAAAAAATTTGAGAGTAAAATTAATATTTTTCAATTAATTTTTACGTTTTTTGAGTATTTAAATATTTGAATAAATCTTCATGAAAAATTAAGATATTTGTCTAATATTTTTTTGTAAAAAATTTTTTTTATTGATCTTAAAAGCCAAGATTTGATTTTTAAAAAATCAAAATTAAATTAAATAAATTTAAAAAAATAAAAAAATTTTTAAATACATTTTTTCATACAATTTTTTTTTTAATTTTTGATCGTTTTTAAATATTTTTGTTATTTTGAGTTAAAAAACTAAAAAAAATTAAATTTTAAAAGACATTTTTAGGTCGCTTTCAACATTTTTAATAAGATTTAGTGAAAAATTTGCATTAAAATGATTTTTAAAAATTTTTTTCTTTTACTTTGTTTTCTTCAAAAATTTATTTTATGAGATTTTTATTAAAAATTTTGCTTTTAAAAAATATTTGATTTTTTATTTTTAATTAAATTTCTGTGATTTTTATTTCAAAATCCTTAAAAATTTTTGAAATCTTGGCTTTTTCAATCATAATTTTTCTCAAAATCAACAAATTTCTGGCTTAAAGCCCCAAACTAATAAAAATTTCAAACCAAAAAGGCGCTTAACTCAACTTCCCTTTATTTCTCTCCAATTCGGGCCAATTCCTCGTTCCATAAACTGGTCCATACGCCAACACACTCACACACGAGATGTCCCATAAATATTTGAGCGCTTCATTTGGCATTCCATCGATATTTAGCGCTCGTTCTTCCTTTTGCACACACTTCACATTCATAAATAACCTCCTCGTTTGACGTTACGATGAAAAAGCCCACCTACGTACCATATGACAGAAACAAACAGAGGCAAAAAACCGTACGAATCCGCGAAAAATTATTACATCATTTTTGCATGTGGCTGGCGAGTGAGCTACGTACTCGTCGTGTCTTAGATAATCGTTTGAATGTGAGTGTTTGAGTGCGTCGTACACTAATTAAGCGTATTCATGGCGAACGATTTTGATTCAGTTTTTTTTTCTGTTAAGTTTTACGGTAAGGATTTACGGTACCGCACACACAGCATCCGTAGGCAATAAACATTCAGGCAGGTTTGGGAAAGTGACCTGCTAGTGAGACGTTTTGCGCATGCTCGGAGGAGGATGGATTTTTGCCACATCTCTCACGAAGAGCTTTCTTTTGTTTCGAACGTTGTTTGTAGGTTTCGATGTTAACGTTTTTTTTTGTTGTAGGTCACCCACCTCATTTTCGTCGAAGAAAGTGACGGAGAACCGAAAATATTATTTTTTATGACTTTAATTATTTTTTTTATTTTTATTTTAGGAAAATTAGCGTGACCCGTATACTTCGTTCTATCCATCGATTTTTTTCAATCAACGAAATTTACAAAAAATAGAATAGAATTTGATGAGGTATGCAATGAATCTTACATGCCAAATTTGGGAAATTTTCTTATATTTTCACGAATTTTTCCATAAATCGTCCTGATTTTTCTGTTTCTAAGCCTGACACACTTCAAAAAACCCCAAAGAAATTCGTGAAGCAGAATTTGACTTTTGATATAATTTATTTGGATTTTCAGTTTCAATTTTCTAAATTAAATTGAAACTTAGAATCCATACAAACTTTGAAATGCAATCACGCAAATTCTGCTTCACGAATCTCTTCGGAGTTTTTTCAAGTGTGTCAGGTTTAACTAAAAGAAAGTTTTGGAACAGAAAAATCGAGACAATTAATGGAAAAATCGTGGAAAATTTCCCAAATATGGCGTGTAAAATTCATTGCATACCTCATCACATTCTTTTTTATTTATTTTGAAAAATTTCGTTGATTGAATATTTTTTGGAACCAATAATCGCCAGCTTTTTGAAGGAGAACAGAAAAATTATTTAAATGTCGTCCCTAAAAATTTTATTTGTCACCGTCCTTTCACTAGACCAAGTATGCCATAAGCGATAGTTCAAATTGATGTAAAACATCCTGGTTTTTAGTTTATACAGAGGATTTATGCTAAAAGCCATCCTGATTGTCCTAATGTCTCCAATGGCTTTTTCGCCCCAAATGAAAATTAGTTTTTATGTAGCCAAGGGTTTTAAACCTGTTGTTGCAATAAATAAATAGAGCTTGGAGATGCAGAAATTTTACTGCCCATTGAATAGAGGAAACTCTATTAGAATGTCATCACTGTCTTTAAAAGAGCATATTAATAGCAAACAAAAAATCAAAGAAAACCAAAAAAGGACCCGTCACAATTGAACCCCATATCCGATCGCCTGTCGAACGTCCTTGAATACCTTTAAATGTGACACAGATTCCGTTTCGAAACTTAAAAAGGGAAACTAGGACACAGCTGCTTGTCATACGTTGTTGCATTTTCCACTCACATACCGTGTACAAATATTGTGACATCGGTGTTCGGTTCACGTTCGTTTCAGCCGAACCTTCTTCCTTCTCACAGTGCGCCAAAAATCATCTCCTGACCTACGACGCGTACTTTCATCTTTTCCCGTTTTTGTTGTGGGATGCTGTTTTTCATTCACGTGCGATCGTGCGAAAAGCTCCCCTTCGTGCATATTCGTCGTGTTTATAGTATTTGCGACCATCGTACCACTACCACTAAACACGATACCGTAACTTTTTGTTTGAGTTTTCACAAACACTACTACATCGGTGTCAATGTACGCGCGCCGTACATACGCATAAATTTAGGAAAAGTAAAGTAAAAGCTTTTTCTTTCTTTTCTTTCACTAGTTACACTCTGACGTGACTTCAGTTCGCATACGCGCGCGATATTTTGGTGACTCGGATCTCTCTGTATCTGTTTTGTGTTTGAGGAAAGAGACATAAAGAGAATTATTTACCAACAGCCATAAATTGTACAAAAAATATATTTTTAATAATTTATCGATGATTGTTTGTTTCGTTACCGAATCTCGTTGCGAACAGTTGCGGGATTAATAATTAGCTGTCTCCTCCAAAAAAATAGAAACATGGCAAAATAGTTGAGTGAAGAAACCCAAAAATAAACAAACGAATAATACTTACAATTTAGTTGTGGTTTGAATTGTCTCCCTTTTGCCTGTCAAACTTGGGAAAAACCAAAAATTTTGTGACAGTGTTCTTTTCATTAAATAAAAGAAGAAGAAGAAACACATGGAAAAGAAGTGATGAAAGAAAAATAATATTGTACAAGAAACCATCTGTGTATCTGTAATAACAAGGATATAATGATAAGTCGATGGAAAATTTTCATATGAAAAATTGTTGAACGACATTCAAAGTCAATGACTCGTGCGAGTTCAAGTTAAATTCTGGCTTTCGCATGATTAATAGTGGGATTTTTTTTGAGGTTAAGTCAAAACGTGGAAATTTATCGACTTCCAACGAAAAATGAACTCACCTGAAAATTTGCATACTAACCCACATATTTTGATGACTTGACCTGTCAAAAACGTTTTCCATTCAAAAATCCATCAAGTACGAGATGACGACGACAAAATAGGTCAGACAAGACAATCTCTCCGTTCAGCTACTCTTTCTGTCGTATTCGGCATCAAATTGATCCAAATACGTGCAAAATGAAAGTTTTATGCGAAAATAATTGAATGTAGGAGAAAGAATCGAGGAAAAGTGGAATTTAACGTCAAAAAAGAGACGTCGACGACTGCCTGATTGATTACAAATACAGTCAATTAATCATCATTTGAATTCATGACATCAATGTTTATTTAATTATGTTCGCATAGAGGTGATGGGTACTCTATATTTTTTTTTTGAGGGGACATCAAATATTTGTCAAGCCATTAACATAAAGTTGACTCACGTGAGGACTTTTCCGTTTCAAGGTCATTTTTGTTACGAGGCATTTGACCTGAGGTCGTCTTGTTATGTCATAAAAAAGAAGAAAAAGAAGAAGGAAAAAAAGGAAGAAGAAAGCTTTAATTATCTCTCTTTTTTTAATGCTTCTTACTTGATAAAATATTTAAATCGACTTTATGATGATTTTTTTAATGACACGTGTTTAACGATCGCTTTTCCATGTTTTCGCATCCAATATTCAAAGCGTTTTGCCAGCGATTAACGATTGAAGGTTGCAGATTATAATAAAATAAAAGGAAAAACTAATAAAAGATATCGATGAACCTTTTGTGTACGAGATTTCTTTTTATTGTTGTGGAAAATCGTTTAGTTGTCATTTTTTTAAAAAGCGTTTCGTGAAGGTTGAGGGGGAAAATGTGCATTTTATGGATTTACAAGAAGGATTTTCGGTTTTTTTGTAAAGCTAAAGGATAAAATGAGAAAATTTTAATTAAATTTGACATTTGGTGAAAAAGTGACAGCTGTCAAAAAATTTAATTTCGTGAATTTTTTTAAAAGTAAATCTAATTTTTTAAAAATTCATAAGTTCAATTTTAAAAAGTCAAAAATTGTATCAAAAACTTCATAAATTTAAGTGAATTTAAAGAAAATGAAATTTTTTGACATTTTTGACGTTTATTTGACAGATGAAGTGTCAAACTTCGTACTTAAGTGAGAAATTTTTAAAAGATCTTGCAGAATTTTCAAAAATTTATAAAAAAAAAAAATCTTTTCTAAAATTCGATAAAAAATAATAAAAAATTTTTCTTTGACGTTTATTTGACAGGTTGACGTTTAAACTGTCAAAAAATATTTTTAAAGTACTTTAACAAGAGAATTTTCAAAAGTTGATGAACAAAAAGTGCAAAAACTTGATAAATTTTGTCAACATTTCTCATTATTTGAACATGAAAGAAAGAACAAAGCCAAATTTTGACAGTTTTGATGGGTGAAACGTCAAAACTTGTCATTTATTTTGACGTTTATTCACAATTTTTTTTTAAAAGTTTTCATTTTTTATTGAATTTTGTTAATTTTTTAACATCAATTCACAACAAAAGATTCATTTTGACACTTTTGACTTTTGTTCAACTTTTAAAACGTCAATAAACGTCACTTTTTGTTTTAAATTTGCTCTAAAAATGCGCTCAAATTACTTCGATGAAACTTTTTCAAGCAAAATTTTCAAACATTTTTTTTTTAATTTTTTCTCATATTATCCTTTATTGCTCTTGAGAATTTGTCGAGTCATCAAACTTTTGCCACTATATCTCCTTCCTCGTGTTTTTTTTATTTTATTATTTTCGCCATTAGAGATTTTCGCATGGCACATGCAAAGTAACACAATTACACAGCAATTACAATTATTTCATTGTTATTACAAGCAGAAAAAAAGTCTAATTATGTCAAGAATGTTAATGCAGCGAAGGCGATAAATTCACGTCGCTGGCATGTCTGACCTATTTCAATGCATTCACGATGATTTAGCATCGAAAGTGCAGGATCATAGAAATCAACAACAGATCAAAAAGAAAAATTTCATTAAAAAGGAAAACCGAAGAAAAAAAAATCGAACCCAAACAAATAATTTAGTTTTTATTGTTTATCGGCGGCAAATAAGAGTCGTCATGACATGTGCGTGACTTACGGACTAATTTACATTAGAAAGTTTTTTTTTTGATGGAAAAAGGAGAGAGAAAGAGAGACAATGTAACGAAACAAACAATCAACAGTAAACAGTGAGATATTCCGGTGAAACGTACAATTTTTGACGCAAAATTTAAAGCTATTTAAACGCTTGACGAGTCCTCTGGGAGGAGTGTGTTAATGAATTAATTTGACTGAATAATTTAATTTTAGAGCCACGTCTCGTGATAAAAAAAAATCAAATTAAATGAAAAGTTGAGAAAAAAATTAATAACTCTTAAAAAGATTTTAAATTTAATAAACAGACCAAAGAAAAAAGTGAAAAAAAAAATTTAAGTGAAATTTGTGCCGGTCAAAAAATTTATAAGGAAGAAAAATTTAGGACATGAAACAGCATGACATACGGTAAAAAATTTCATTACTCATTACTTTAAGCCTTACTTCAATTATCTTAAAAATCCATCGAAAATTGAAGTGAAGTACACTTCTTTACTTTCTCTTTATTTTTCTCTGTTCCTCACTGATAACTGATTAAATAACCGATTCATTCCATTTTTCACGAATTTTTACCGATTTCCAACTTTTGAAAAGCTCCGCTAGAGGGCGCTTTAATGAATTTTCCTTTTAAAAAACTTTCGTTAGTTTTTCCTTCGAATCAGGAGCTTTTTTTCACACGCATTTTGTTCAAACAAACTTGTCGATACTTGACCTTTGACACTTTTTTATATGACGCCATCCAAGTCATTTTGCTCTAAAGACAAAAAAAATCGTTAAAAAAAGAGTTTTTGTCTTTTTTACGGCGAATCGTGATGCAACATTAACAAAAAGTGCACATAACAAACACCTGGAGGGCAAATAAGTAAATTATTTTTTTTAGCTCATTTTTTTAAGGCGAAACAAGGGAGGTGTAAACATTTTTTCTTGCACTTTTTCCCATTTTCGTTCATCATAAATATTATTCCCGTTAAGACGAAAAAAGGAATCGCTTCAGGTAATAATTTGACATGATGAACTATATAAAATAAATGCGGTGTATTTAGATGAGATATCAACAAAAAAAATTGTGTGGTGTTCTAGTTACATTGTTTTTGACACATGAATATTTGAAGTGAAGTGAATGAGGACAAGGGCATCACTCACTCAATTCACTCTCTTTCTCCGCGGCGAATAGTGAAAGGAAACAAATAGACAAAAAGAACTGTGTTTGTTGATTATCTTTTCTGTTCTTTTTTTTTTTGAGGGTAATTTTGGACAGTTTTCTCTCTGTTTGTGTAATAAAAAAATTATTACTAGAGGAGAATTTTTTGTCGTAGGCTTTCGTATAGAGAAATGGAAGAAAAATGGATGGACAGACGTTTTTCTTGCTAAATAACCGCAATTTGGCACAATTTAGCTTCAATCATCAAGTTTTTTCTCTTTGTGTGTTTTGCATGATGTTTTTTGGTTGGAAATGTGGTTAAAAGCTCCATTGTGGTTTGAAAATTTTCTGAGCAAGTTTTGTTTAAAATCAGATTTAAAATACAGCTTTAAGAAAATTTTCATTTATTTATTTATTTTATGAATTTTTGCAAGAAAATAATAAAATAATTTTTTTAAGCCTCAAAGCCAATATATTGCTTTTGAAGAAATTCTTGTAAGTTATTTTTAAAAAAATTAAATGTTGATGTTCGAAAATTGATATTGAACATTTATTTGTTATAAAAGTCATAATTTGTACTGAACCACAATTATAGTTTAGGAAATCTGTAATTATCCATTTGTGTAAATTTGTATAATTTTGTCCATCTATTCTATAATTAAAAGTGATCAAATCCCTTATATTTACCTAAGAAGTGACTAATTTGAAATCATAGATAATTTTTGTATAGTTAGAAAAAAAATTTTAAGACCCGAAAAATCTTAACATGAATTTTTTTTTTAAAGAAATTCAAGCAATATTTTTAATTTTTTTCTCGTTTTTCAGAAATTCAGTGAAAAAAAAAATTTAAGTAAAATTTGTTTTAAAATTTTTTTGCGAATTTTTTTAATTTATGGAAAACAGTTTATTAAAAATTTCTTCTGGAGCTAAAATTGAAATTAAAATTTTTATTTTTAGTTTCAATATGAATTTGTCGTATTAATGACATAATATATATTTTTAAAAATATTGAAAAATTTGAACAAGAAATACCCGCTTAAAAATTTAAATTTTCCCTAGTAGCATTTAAAGAATTTTAATAATGTTAAAAAGTCACAATTTGAGCGAGAGTTCTTCACTTTGAGAGAAACTACAGACAAATTAAGACGTATTTTTTTATATTTCTCAATAATAGGTACATAAAAAGACAAGAAAATCTGTGACTTCAACATTAAATTCTAAAATTATTTCTACGTTTAATCAGGTTCCATTTTGTTTTTTGGAATCATCACCCATTTTGTCGTCACCCATCTTATCCAAAATTCTTTTTAATTTTTTTATTCAATTTTCTGCAATTTTATCAGTTTTTAAAAATTAATTATTTTGAAATTGCTACAAAAGCAAAAAAAAGTATCTTAAAAAATTAATTTTTGTAAAAATTTTTTTTTTTTTTATTAAAATTTCTACAATTTTATCAATTTTATAAAGAAATTATCTTTACTTTTGCCAAAATTTTAACTTTTCAAAACCTAAAAAATAATTACGACTTTTAACTAAATTTTTGATCAGAATTTAAATATTTTTTTTTTAAAGTTTTCCAGCTCGAACAATTTACTTCTTTCCAAATCACTTTTTGAGATATATTACGAATGAGTTAACAATTGACCTTGTTTTTCCCCAAAAGGAGACCGAAAATGTTAAAATAAGATTTTAGAAGCACCAAGCCAATCATTTATTTTTTATTTGACTCTCAAGTTATCTTTAAACTTTACAAAACTTACCTTTTTCCTTCAAAAAATTTCCTCAAAAAAATACGCTCTTATCAGCACTTCTACCCTCCAACAAAAATTTGTCATCATTTTTCATTCTTCTCCTTATGCCAATGGGGCTTCCATCTCTCACAACAACAACAACAAGCGAAAAAAAAATCTCCACACAAAAAAAAACCTTTATTAGAGGCCATTTTCATTGAATTAATCTATTATTTCTCTCCGCATCTCGCATTTCTCCGGGTGATGTCCTTCCTTTGTTCAATATCAACCTTATGTCATCAGAAATAAATCGCTACAAATTTGAATGAAAATTAAATGAATGTCTCTGTTTTCTTTTTGCTGCCTCCTCTCGTTCGCTTTACTAGGTACTATCATTTTCTTTATAACAATAATTATTATTATTACATTCTCCATAAGGAAACTTTTTCTTCTTCTTGCATCACAAGAAATACACGAAAAAAAAAACAGGATGTAAAAAAAGCAGACATGAAAAAAAAACGAAAGACGAGAAAATTGAGAGATAAAAAAACGCTTTTTACAACACATGCATCGTAAATTTTATTGTCTGTCCCGCGTTACGTATTTTTTTTTTGCCGAGAAATACGGCGAAAGAGAGTCAATTTTTGTACTTCTTTGTAGTAACAACCGTAATAAACATTAAAGTGAATGAATGAAAGGACGGTCAATTACGGACTCAAAGCAGTTTTCAGCAGAAAGTGAGATAAGATGCGGAAGAAAAAGGAAAAAAAATAAAGCAAAGCACACAAAAAAAAACTTCACAGACAGCAAAATATTTTACAAAATATAATATTTTAAAACACATGCTAACATGGTAAACTATTATAAGACTTCTTAACAGCCATAAAGCATCAGTTGCCGTAAATAGATGCTGCAACAACAAAAACTTTCTGCTATAAATAATAGAGAAACCGTAGAAAAACATTTGCTTCTGTTTGTTGTTATTTAATGTTCTTCGCTCGCTCTCTCTCTTGTTTAGTTTTTTTTTCTTCATCTTGCTTTTGCACGGAAGTGTTTTCACGCATTTTTCATTCACAATGGACCTTTGTCTTAGCACGAAAAACTTTCACCTGGAAGGAATTTCTTGCAATATTGCTTAATGAGTGAACGAGAATGACATCACCATCCCAGAAAAATAATCGAGACGAAAGTAAACAAGAAGAAAAAAAACAAGAAAAAAAATTGCTCACCGAAAATTGTTTGTTTGTGTTCGTTTTTTTGATAAAAATATGACATCATAACAATGGAAGCCCGCATGTGTAATTCTAAACTAGAAACCTACCAACTAAAAAAAATAGTTGTAAAAGATACAAAACGACGAGAGGAAGGTAGAGGGAAAAAAACGAAGACGAAGAAGAAAACAATTCTTCAAAATAGCTTTTGACCTAATTAACAACCAGTGTTCTTTTAGTTCAGAAATAATTGTTTACGCACGTAGAGAAATGTATTTTGGTTCCCTTTACATTCTTCGGTTCGGCACAACGGTGACATCGAGGACTAATGTGTAGTGTGTTGTTAAGGATGATGATGAAAAAAGAACGACGACGACGATGATGATGATGATGATGGAGAATGTGGAAGAAAAAGGTTATATTTTCTTACAAAATGCGTTTTGCCATTCCATTTTTGTAAACATTCTTTCTCGTATTGTTTATTTCTGCCGCAGCAGTGTCATTATTTTGTAGCTTTTTGTTGGAATTGTAAGGAAAAAAAATAGGGGGAGAAACTGATGAGGTGAAGTTGAGGAATATTAAATGTGACTTGTTTACATTTTTTATGAGATATTTTGAGCTGAACTTTACAAACTCGGGGCTTAAAGTCAAACTAAAGAGACTTAGAAACTCAATCTTAAAAAAAATCTAAAATATTTCTACCTAAAATTTAGTTTTTAAGAAAAAGTCGATCATTTTTCGATTAAATTTTAGAAAAAAAAATTAATTTGTTTTCTAAAATTTAATCAAAAAATAATTGACTTTTTCTTAAAAAAAAAAATCTTAGGTCGAAATACATATTTTAAAATTTTTTTATATTAAGTTTCATAAGTCTTTTAAGTTCAATTTCAATCCCAGAGTTGCTCAAAATAGCTCATAAAAAGTTAAGTTTTTTAATTTGACTTAAGTAACTTTTTCTTAAACTTCGGTAGAAAATCATTTAGTTATGAATTTTTTTGGTCATTGATTTGGAGTTAAAAACAAATTCTTAGATTTTTTGCACTAAATCCTATTTTTAGAAAATTTTTTTTCAATTTTAAGCTACAAAAAATCAAAAAATCTCATGCCATTTATTTTTCGATGAAATGCTGATATCGGATGATGTGGGAAAAAATTAAAACTTTTTGAATATTCACTTAATTTTAATCTGAAGTCTTTTAAGTTTTGATCATAAATTTTTGCAGCCTTAGTTAAAATCATAAAAATTAAATAAAAAATAAATTAAAAACAAAATAATAAATTAGTTAATAAAAATTAAAAAATAATTTTAACTTTAATAATTTTAAATGTTAAAATTAAAATTTAAAAAAATATCTATAATTAAAAATTAATAATTAATTTTATAATTTTCAAATGAATTTTATCATTTTATTTTATTAATTTTATAATTAAAAATTTAATAATAAAATATTTAATTTAAAATATTTAAAAATTTAATTTTTGCCTAAATTGTTCCAAAAGCTTTTCTAAAGTTTAAATATTTTGAAAAATTTAGAAATTAAAAATAATAAAATTTTTAAAAATGACAAAATTTGTGTAAAATTATGAAAAATATCAATTTTAAAATATTTAAGACCAAATCTAGGTGCATGACTTTTATTTAAAATGTCACAAAAATATGTCACTTGAATATCGAACAAATATTGAAAAATTTTAATAGTTCTTCATAGAAACGAAAAAAAATCATGACTGATCAAAAAGCAATATACAGCTGCAACTTTTTGTTCCTATATATTTTTTTTTTTTTTAATAAAAACTAATAATTAAAGTGCCCTTTGCAAGTGCAAGTTTGTTCACAAAAGTAAATAACATAAAAACAAATAAACGAAAAAACACGTAGCAAAACATTCAATAAATTTATGTACCTTTTAAGTTTTAATTGTTACTAATGATTCTTTTAGCACTGTTTTTGTCTCCTCTTCCTCTTTCGTTTTGCTCCAAAAAAAAAAAACGAAACGAATAAAATTAAAATCCCAATTTGAATATTGTTGTAGAAAACTCAAATACTTTTGCCAATACTTCTTTCTCTTTGAATCAATTCTTTGTGTTTTTTGTATCGTCGTCCTCCTTTTTTTTCCTCTCTCTCTCGTCGTATTTAAATGCCGACCGTAAGCATAATGATAAATAAAATAAACAGATAGTTTTCTAGACAATTTTATTATTGTGCTTTCCTTTCGATTCCTTTCTACGTTTATTTTACCTCCATACTTTTTTAAAAAGCACACACACACAGAGAAAAACTCACCAAATTGAATTTCTTGAACAAACGCCAACAAAACTTTTTAAAATCCAAAATAGATTTGTGACTAAAGTTTTGTGATTTTTCTTCTTCTTCTGTGTGTGTTTTGTCTTTGTGTGACTGTCTCTCGCTTTCTCTGGGTGCTTTATTGTTAGTGAACAATCAGTTTTGTATTTGTTTATAAAATATATTTGAATATTGCAACTCTCACTCACTTTAGCACAGCAAAAAAAAACATTTAAATTGCAAATTCACCTTTGTTTTGGTTGGTTATTTTAACGTAAAAAAACGTGGTTTTTCCGTTCCGTTCCATTTCGAATGAGTTTTGAGGTTACTCAAACACAACTTTTGAAAGTTTTTTAATGAAGCAAACCCCACTTAATATCATTTTCATACATTAAAGAGGCTGCAGTAGTCGGCATCCCTTTAAAAAGTATCCTGATTTGCATATATTTTTCCGTTCTCCTCATCATCTTTGTATTCCACTTTTATACACCTTTTAGACATATTTTAATGCCATCATCATCCTCCTTCATCTTCGCAATGGCGCGATATTTTTTTTCGGTTTCGTCGTGTAAATGATAATAATAATAATGATGAGTGTAGGATATGGAAATTTATTTAGCGCGATACTTTTTGACGAATATTTTCTCTTTTTTTTTCGGGGGGTTTGGCATCGTAATCGCCTCAAGTGCAAAAAGGGACGTTCAACCCAAAAAATTTCTCGTGTGGATGATTGAAGATTTTCTGTGTAATAAAACTACAAAATATTATAATGAGGATCGTTTTGTATAAAGATTTCTTGCTGTTTCGAAAGTTGAGCGATAAATTTCGACAATCGGTCTGGATTCCAGAGAGAATCAGACAGAATAATTGCCTCTTTGAGTTCATTCTCGGTCATGCACGTTCCTTCTCTCTTGCACAGAAAAATTTTCTAATAATACTAATAATTTCTTTGTTCTTTTTCTTTCAGGTAAGTTTAAAATACATTCAATGCATTTTTTTTGCGAAGCAGTAATCGTAAGTATGTCTTTCTATTTTTTTTTCTTTTTATCTCGAATACTTCTTCGTGCTTTGTAAGTGAAAATCCTTGCTAAGGACGTTGTTTAATTATTTTGTAATTACAATTATTTTATTGTCAAAGACCATTCTGTGCTGTTTTTTGTGCCCATTTTTGTTCATGAGGGGGAAAAAATTAAATTACAAGTCTGCGAGAAAAAAATTTCAATAAGTTTAAATTACGGGCAATATTTATGCTTTTAAAAAATTAATAATGAAAAAATATTTATATTTAGAATGGAACACAATGTGTTGTAAATTGTAACTTATGTACATTTTCTGTTAATTTAGGCATTTTCGAGAAAAAATTTCGTTTTTGGTGGCATTGAAGTGTCTGTCCGTTAGATCAATTAATAAAACTTTCTAATAATTTTGATAAATGGGTTTTAAATAAATTACTTTTAAATTTAAAATATTTGAAATTAATTTAAAAGAAAATGAAAAGAAATAAGCTACTTTGAGCAAATTTTTGCAATTATAGATTTTTTTAATAAAAACTGAATAGCTTTACTATACTAAATTTTTTTTTTGGGATATAAGTTTTTTCATTGGCTCTATAATCACGATATTTCTTTCAAAATAAAATAGAAGGCAACGTCTCATAATCAATGGAATGTCGTTTTGATGTCCATATATATAAATTTGTCAAACCTCTACCTACACTCCAAATGTGATTACAAGCACTTCCCAAGAGTTGCTCCTATGAATTAGTTGCATGGTTATATTTATTCATTTGCGGTTTTAGGCTTTCACTTAAAATCTAAATTCTCTTAAATCTAAAATCTTACATTAGCGAACTGATGAAGATGATTCAGAGGAACGGTCCATTGTTTTCTTGGGCAATGAACGTCTTCCTGCATGTTCTGGATTCTCTTGACCCAACCACAATGGAACGCAAGCATTACACATGTCCACAATAAACTCAAGCTCAATTAGCGGATCCTGTGCATCCTATTCGTCCTTTGTTTTCAATATCTATGATAATGAAGAGCTATAAGTAATCCAAGGAATATCTTTCCAAAAATTGTATGTCTAGTCTGACCTAAGGTAGGTCAGTCGTAATATAGTTCAGCTAACTAAAATCGAACCAAATATCGTTTTCGGCTGTTTCGGCTTATCTTTTGTGTTCAATATTTAACGATGAAAAATTTTTAATTAAGACATGGAACTTTCATAATCTACTTCTACCATCTTGGATATCATTCTTAGCTTCTTAGATAGAAGAAAAAATCTTAGAAATGCATTCTTAATCATTTTAAATCTGAAAAAGAAAAAAAAAACTATTTTACATATTAAATAAAGAAAAAAAAATACTCACCATTACATTTAAAAAAAACTTACCTTACAGAATGCGCTCACATCTTTTACCAAAAATTTCAAAACAAATTCTTTAATAATTTTTCAATTTTTTTTTTGTTATCCCGCGTATTTGATGACAATATCTGACATGTTACAAAAATTTCGTATACATCTTCGCCGCATTCACTAAACACGTAGATTTATCATTTTTTCCCTTCTTTGTGACTTTTATTATGATTATTAACACCCGTTCGCTTAATATTAAAAAAAAATCTGTTACACCGAGACAGCTCGTAAGCAAGCCAAGGCACGAAATGAGTGTCATCATTATTTTCGTGGTTTTATAAATATTTCTGTATATACGATTTTTTTTGTTGCTGCTGCTGCACTCGCTCACAAATAACAATCATAATATCCTATTGTGGTACATTCAAACTTTTGCCGTAATCACTTCCCTTTATTTTTCTCGGCGCAAGTGATTCATATTGTGATAAATAATTATGACGAATTTTCGTTGTGAGTTTTTTCAATTTTAATTCGTGTTTGGAGAGTTGTTTGTATATCATAGCGAGCAATGGGGTGACGGAGGCGGGGGTGAGAAATAAAATTTACGAAGAGGTATCGTCGTCCTTTTCATGATGTTAACCAACAATTAACTTCTCATTATGTACTTGTCGTGTGCAGAATATTTTCCTGTAATTAAATGTTAATTGTTACTCTGTGTCGAACAATTATTTCGAACGAAAATTTCCCAAGCATCTCTGGCATGCATCATGTGTGTCCTGTGACCAGACGTTTCCACTTGTTTCTCTCATTTCGTGGTTTCGCTTTTATTTTATTTTTTTGCTGCCTCACATCATTATATCTTGCGATGTATATGTTGCTAGGTGGAGGTTGCTAGAGCAAAAATATACAATTTTTCTGCCGTGTGCTATTTATAGCAACTCCACTCTTTATTTTTTTTTTATTTCGCTGCGCTATGTGTATTTCGCCGTTTTTCTATGAATATTCCCAATGTAATGTGATGTTCAATTTATGTACAATTGTTGTTGTTGTACATGACGAACATAAATGTTGTATGTTTCGCTGTACAACAAATTATTTTATAACATACATTGGTAGCGCATACAACGAACGAGCGAGGACGAGGTCCTGCTGCGATGATAGCAAATCCCTAAAAAACATGCAATTGACTGTCGTAGCTCAGGTCTCTTTTATTCCAACACACACACACACATTTATTCGCACAAACACCAAAAGCAGGACAAAGTACGTCATCCTTTTTCACTGTTTCGTATAACGTTCGTACCTACACGAAACATTCGTAAATTCGAGTAGATTCAGAGATGAAACTGATCTTACTTCACTAGAGTAGAGTCTCTATCCTAGTTTTTTCATTGCGCAAAATCATCACCAGCTTTTGTTTGGTAGCCACATGCATCGTATGTCATCTCGTGCCCGTACGAGATTCATCTCGATGAGATTTTGTTATTATTATTTGTACTCTACGCGACACAAAAAGTAAGCAAGGACAGTTCTGGCGCACGCATTTCCTTCCGCCATGCGATGCGCGCTCTTTTCGTTAAAAACTCTACATTTTGCTACCATCGAAATTTTACATCTGACAGCAACTTTGCTACCTTCGAGCCTTTGTTAGTCAAGAGCTCCATTCGTCGTTAAACACACAAAGCAGCAACGAGAGAATTTGCCGTGACGAGAGAGAGAGAGAAAGAGAGAGCGAACGCTGCTAATGAAAAAATATGGGCGTTCAAGGACTGTGACAGAGCGGACCGAATTCAGTCTAAATGAGATCGTCGTCGCGCGCGAAGGCCAAAAAAAGCTAACGAGGAAAGGAAAGAGTAGTTATTTGCAAAATTGCGTCCATTATTATTAGATATTTTGGGACTGCGGTCCATTATCATTAACAAACAAACAACAAAAAAATAAATAAAAACAGAACTTAAGAAACTTTAGAAGTCTAAGGATACGCGAATATTTTTGCTACACAATATAAACACAACAAGATTTATATATTTTCATCTCGCGCACCAAACACACACTCACAACGGCGAAAAGGATGAAAAAATGACTAGAAAAAAATGGACAAACTATCTCCAGTCGCAAACGCTTACAGTGTGTGAACGTGTGTGGAATTCGGATTATTACTAACTAACTTCTAGTCAAAATATAGAAAAAAAAAATATAAAAAAATATATCACATAAAACGCAAACAAATCAAAGATATACGGAAAGTCTGTAGCAGTACAGAAGATGTATTATTATTGGGTGAGATAAAACCAAGAGATGCGAGAAAAAAAAACAAAAGGACATGAAAAAGATGCAATCGATCAATATGGCAAATGCAAATTATTGTGTCGTGTATAAAATCGTGTATGGAATAAAATAAAATAAAATACAAAATATGATGATGTAAAAAGTTGGAACAGAAAAAATATGGAAAACTAAAATATTTTAGAAAAAAATAGCAAAAACTAAAACAACAACAAATATTTATTAAAAATGCTACAAAATATTTTTTTTTGTTGAAATAAAAAAATAACAAAAAAATTTTTATTATTTTTCCGAGTGTTTGTGTAACAACTATACATCATATTTCACAGATTCGACATCAATAACAAAAAAAAAATATATCTATATAAAATATACAGACGTGTGTTGTGTTAATAATAATAATAAAAAATAATAGACGAACCCTTGATACACAATTTTTTTATGTTTGTTATATAAGTACTTGTAGTTATACATGGTTTCGAAGACATTATCATCATCATCATCAAGCAACATCAGTTGCTCAGGATACGACGATAGATAAAATAAAAAAAAAATAAGAGAAAAAAAAGTTATACATACATAAAATATTTCTTTGAAGACTTGTGAATCTCCAGTCACTATCAGTAGCAGTGACATGCGAAAAAATGTTGTTATGTAAGAAGAATTGAAGAGATTCGAAATTTTCTGTAGCAAAAAAAAAATGTAAAAAATAATAATAAATTATTAATAAATAAATAATTAAATAAACAAAAAAAAAAAATAAAATAAAAATCATGTAAATTTGTGAAAAAAAAGTCAAATAATTTGTGATTAAAAAAAAAGATAGATTTTAATAATAATAAACAGGATTTTAGTCCTTACCTCTTCGTTTATTGTGTGTGACTTGCGTGACGTGACATGACATCAAATCCTGTGTAAATATAACAAAAAAAAATATATAAATATAAAGAAACACACTTTTTTACACGTGTAAAAAAATAATAAAAGAAAAAAATTGGTGGAAAAAAAATAACATTTTAGTGAATGAACGGATGATTACATTTTGATAAATAATAATCAAAAGAATCTTGTGAAGGATTTGAAGAAAATTGTTTCTCATTTTTCTCCCTCACTTACGCGAATGAACGAGCAGCCAGCGAAACAACAACAACAACAGAGAAAATAACATAAGAAAAAAAAGTGAAACGTCTAAATTGAAAGCATACGTGTTATTGTTTAAAAAGGGGAGAAAAGCACAGACACTTATTCAACTCAAGACTGCAAACGAAAAAAAAAACGAGAGAAGAAATAATTTTTCGTCTAATCAATCAAAAGTGATTGAGTGGAGCTATCTCACGTAGATATTGGCGGAGCAACATCAAAAAATTTGTCTTCTTGTAGAACAAAACAAAAAAAAAATCATAAAATGCCATTATTTGTATTGAGAAGGTTGTGTAACGAATTTAATGTAGAACACTATTAGAGTTAAAAAATTAGTAGAAAAAAATTATTAAGAAAAATTTTGACTGCTGCAGCGTTTCAAGATACAAAAAAAATTAATGTTTCATGCAAAAATAACAGGAGGGAATGTATAAGTGTAAAGTAACGCATAATAGGATAACAAAAAGTGAACAAAGCTTAAGTAATCGTTGTTGTTCCGAAGCTGAAGTAGTAGCAGTAACAACAAGTGAGAGGCGCGTCGAGTCACGTCGAGACACAGAAGCAGCACGACGACAACGACAACGGCGTCGCAGTAAAATCCGGACATTCTGGCAGCGTCACAATCAGACACAGACACACAAAACACACCGCTCAACAATAATAACAAGACCCTATCGTTGCATTGTTGTTGTGTGATAGTGCAAATTACGCCAGTGGCCCCGGGCAGGAGCCGCGTAACAACGGCCTCGAAAAAAGATGGCGGTGGCGGGTCACAACAAACACCGCGTCCCGGCGCAGTATGCAGTTGTAACGTCGACATGGAGAAGTTGCAGCGAGCACTTTTGGCGCAAAAGACTGGCAATCGATTGGCGTCACTTGGCACGTCGGCGTCTGCCAGTAATGTAGCGCAAGCAGCAGCTTCTTCTTCCGTACCAACAACAACGACGACGACGACAACCGCGACAACTACTTCCAATAACATCCCTCATCAACAAAAGTTACAACATGCATCGACGAGTGGAACTTCCTTAGATTTACAGCAAACGCAGCAGCAACAACAACATGCAAAATCCTCTTCACAAGCAGACTCATTGGCAAAACAAAGTAGAGAACTTACCAATGAGGAATTAATTAAATTTTTACAGGAGCTAAATGGCGATCTTAAGTGGATAGACCAGGCACAGTTAAAACAGTTAACAAAAGATTATGAATTTTTAAAAGCCGTTGTTGACCGCATCATCCAGCAACGAAGCAACAAACAGCAACAATCAAAGCAGCAACCGGGACAGGCATCGGCACTCAAATTGTCCAAACAAAACTCATATCACTTGAGCAATGGCGATGTTGTCTCTTCTCTCAAACAGCAGCAGCAGCAGCCTGCACAACAGTCCTCGCACGACAAATCTCACACCCTATCCCGCAGCAAATCCGCATTGTCATCCAAACACGGCGCATCTTCCTCCGCTCGCAAGAGCTTTGAAGCTGAACATGCAACGATCGAAAATCTCCTCCGTAGCGAAGTTTTCGATCGTTCCCATGATCAGCGACAATCGTCACGCTCCGCGGAAGGAGGTCGCTCAAAAGATGACGAATGGACGCGAAAAAGTATGCGAAAAAAATTCCCATCGGGCCCGAGTGATTTGTCCTTGCTCACATGTGACATCAGTGAGGTGATCTATGCTCTGAGTTTAACGAAAAAACGAGAGAAGCAACTTCAATCGCAGCAATCGAGTCAGGCACCTCCGCCAGCATTGCCGCCAAAGCCGGGGCAATCAAAGCCCCCGAGTGGCGGAAATGAACGCAGCAGCGGAGATCCAAGTCAGAAAATGCGTCTTCAATTCAAAGATGAGCTTAAAGAAATTCTAAAGAAACCGATAGAGCGTCAAAGTTCGGGTCCCCCGGATTATACGGCGATGAAAATTGATCTGATTCAGTGGTTGACGAAGCAGCAACTGGCGGATGCCAAGGATATGAGACGAAGGCGCGAAGAGGACTTGGATATGATTCGACCGGCGCCAATTGCCGCAAAAAGTAAGAGTGTGCCTAAGCTGGACAAGAGATTCTCCTTTGGCCCTGGTGAAGAAATATTTTTTGAGCCAATAACAAACTTTCGTAATATTCAGTATCAGCAGCGGATACAAACTAGAGATAAGCCAAATATAATAGAGCTACCAAGTAGTTGTGTCGATATCCATAGGAATAGTGATAGGATTGATCATACGACGACGACGACGACAGTTGCATCATCTGCGTCTTCGGGACATCATCATCGAACGCATCACGATAGGAAACTAAAACACTCTGCGAGTGAGGTTGTGACCCCCACATCGGAACGCGCTCCCGTACAAGCGGGAGGAAAAACGACATTTCATTACGAGTATCAGCCAAAACCTTCGTCTTCTTCTTCTGCGAAGAAGGACTCTGCCCATAAACAAACGCCACATTCTCACACAGCCACGACAACATCAACCGGCGATGCGAAAGAACATCATCGCAGTCGCAAAGATCGCTCGAAACGCCACACGACACAACGTTCGGCGACCGTGAGCGAAATGGAGATCCAAAACAAAAACAACCACAAGAAACGTTCGTCGCATTCGCGCTCACGAACGCCGCAGCCCTGGGAACCGTGCACAGACCCGTCGTGCCCTTACTTGCCCGTATGCACGGATCCCAACTGCTACATGAACATGTATGATACGCCTCGTTGTGCCTCTCTGCCGAGAACCAAAGACAAAGTCTGTGCATCCACGTGCTACGAATGCAATACGCAACAAATGCCCGCGCACACCACGCGTTGCAACAAAGTCAAAAGTAACTCACTGCCAAGGTGCGTTTCGTCGACACATCGTTCGAGTTCGCATCCCACGAGTCTCAAAACCACAGAGGATGGCAAATCCTCGCTGCCACGTCTAAAATCAACCATTGCCAAGTCGCATCACAAACACAATGGCGGCACGCCCAATGGCAAACTCATCAAAAGCATCTCCGCCGCGTCGCTCAATTCGCGAAGACCTCGTAACAAAACTGTGCATTTTGGCGAAAACTTGCTACGCGAAGTCTGTCAAAACCGTAAATTAATAAAACCTTTGCAAGATTCCGCGCAACAAAATCAACCAGCGAACGCGGGGCAACCATGCCAGCCAAATATCCAAATGCTCTACAACTTTGTAGAGGGCGTCCTGAGCGCTTGGGTCGATGAAGATGACGACCACAAATCCGGTCCAGAATCGGAGCCAGAACTTGGTGCTTTAGTTAAACCCCTTCATCGATGTAACCGCATACGCTTTCTCACGATCAAACGAATCGTCGACGAAGCTGCCGAACTACGAGGAGCCCTCAAATTGGGCAATTCCCGTTTCCGGCATCGACATTGGCGCAGTACGGCAAAGGATTGCAACGAACGCTTCCTCAGAAAGGTAAACAAAAAAAAACTTGTTTATTTGATTTTTATGACGTAATTCGCCTCTAGTTGTGCGAGATAAATGAGTGAGATGAGATCAAACGGAAGATGATTTATGCTACTTGTCAGTGTGTCAGTGTGCCGTAATCTATCCATCAAAACGGAAAATAATATTATTTATCGATAAAGTGAATTTATATCCGAGTATATTCACAAGTACGCTTGATCGGGAAAGCCCTTCTGCAAATTATTTACTACTCTCCTTACTCACAAATTTATGGGTACTTGTCTTCAAAATCACAAGAACGTACTTCATTTTTTTTTCTTTCTTTGCTCTTGCTTTGCTTTTACTTCCTTTTGCCATCAACTTACAGCAATAGCAGCAGTGTGCAAGGAAGCATAGAATCAGGACAAATTTTATGTGAGCACAAAGAGCAAAAGTCATAAAATACATGCCAATAAATTTTCTTCCAGCAATTCTCCGACAAGAACATAAATTACGCATGTCTCTTATATGCAAATTGATACATTATTGAAGCAAATCATAAAATCAAATATCATTTTTCCTTAACGTGTATTTATTTTTGAGTGTCTACTACTTGTGAATATGCTGTTGTTAATGCCGCCCCATACACAGAGAGAGCTTTAAAAACGATAATAAATTTAATATACAAATAAAAAAAAAATGTGTGGATAAAAAACTTGATTTTGACATGAATGACATGGCTCGAGCAAGAGAATTCGCCTCAAAGCGCTTTTTTGGCAGAAAATTGGATTTCAATTGAAAGTTTTTCAAGTCAATACAAGAAATGTTTTTTTCTGTTTTTGATTTAAAAGGTATCTGAACAAAAGTAAATTTAAGAGAATTGTGTTGTTTTGGAAGGAAAAAGTAAACAGAAATCTCTTCTTTAAAGCACTCCAGAATATTTTAATGCATTAAATATCACATTTTAAGAATTTTTGAAATATTAAAAATTAAAAAAAAAATGTAATTTTGAGATAAATTACGGATTTAAATTTTTAAAACTCAGCAGTTCAAGAAAAAATTTTTTTTTAATTAAAAAATGATTTAGGCCGCTCTAAATTTTTTTTTACGTTTTTTTTTACTCCTTTTCAAAAGTAGAAAATCCAATGGGGCAATATAAAAAAATGAAAATTTTAAAATTCTTAAAAAAAATTTTAAAATATTTTCAATGTTTAAGAATTTTCGTATTGAAAAACGAAATTTATCCTTAATTTTCTTATTCTAACTTTTTTTTATTTTTAATTAAAATTTAAATTAAAATTAATTTGAAAATTTAATTAAAAATTAAAATTTAATTTTTTATTTTATTTTAAATTTTTCACAATTTTTTGACAGTAATTTTTATTTTTTTTTTAATTTATTTAATTTTTTAATTGAAATACTCTGAAAATAACTAAAATAATAAAAAAAATAATAAAATAATAAAAAATAATAATAATGAATAATAAAAAATACTAAAAAAATTTAAAATTTTTATTGAAAATTAAATTTTATTTTTTTATTTTATTTTAAATTTTTCACAATTTTAACTAAAGTAACTTAACTTAACTTAAAATTACTAAAAAATGGAACGAAATTAAAAATTATTTTTCAAGTTTTCAGAAAATTTTTTGATAAGCTAAAAATGAGCTAAAAAAAAACATCAAAACTTTCAATAATTTTAACAATTTAATTAAAAATTAAAAAAAAAATTATTAAATTTTTAGTTAAAACGATTTGGATTTAAAAAAAATTTAGAAATATTTGAGAAAAATTACGGATTCAAGAATTCAAAATTATTTTTCAGATTTTTAGATCAAAAATTTTAAATTTAAACAAAAACTCAACATCGGCTTAGATGAAAATTACTAAAAATTAAAAAAAAATGGTTGAATAAACAAAAGACAGACAAAAATCAACCATTAAACACAATTTTCCCTCGCAAAACGTTCCAATTCATAAAAATAAGAAATTAAATGAAAATGAGAACGAAGCAAAATTCTCCAGATAAACCAAATTCCATTTAAAATTTCTTTCTTATCCACTTTTTTTCCTTATTCTTCTTCTTCTTCTTACAAAATTTTGTGTCGTGGCAAACACACAGAACAGCTCATTTGAGTTCAGTTCTTTACATGACATAACTTTATTTCTCTTCATTTTTAGGACTTCCATAATAATTTTTTTCGACAAAAAATAAATAAAATAAAATGATGTCTAAATTGAACAAACAATAAAGTTCAGTTTGTATGTATGTCTTCTTTATGGCCAAAAAAAAAAAAAAATTGGGTTTCAAAATATGAATGAACCTCCATTCACTTGCCACTTACAAACACACAACGAACCCTCTTTTTATAAACATTTTTAATAATGGTGTGAAAAATGTTTGTGTTATTTTTGGTCAAAAAGGATTTTCGAATATTTTCGAGAAAAATGTCTATTGGATTATTTCAAATATATTTATTATGTTAGGAAGGAAGGAAGGAAGATGATTGCCTTCGAAAAAAGGGGAAAAGAAGAAATTTTCTCATGAACTTTGATTCAAATCTAAAATTCTGTTTGTTGTTAACTTTTGTTAATCAGGTACACGAAACAGAAGAGAAAATAAAAAAAAAACCATCAGCAATTGTAACAGAAAAAAAAACAATTCATCTTAGGAAACAATCTTCTTTTGCATGCCCGTATAAATCGCTTGAACTCTCGCATAACAAGCTGAAATACAAATAAATCCCTAAAGAGATAAAAACATAACCGAGACAGAACCCACACGTATTAAATATGGATGATGATAATAACGGTAATAATCATGAAATTTAAGGCAGGCAGCGGAAAAAAAAGAATAACAGAACGAGATACAAAGAGAGAGATCGACAAAACGTGAAGGACTGGAAGGTAATAATAAAGGTCGTGCGTATTAGATAAACCGCATACTTTTTACTTTTTCATGCGTTGCCGAGCTGAGTTGATCATTATCGTGTGCGTTCATGCGTGTTTGTTTGCGTTCACTTACTCATTATTTATTTATGTGGATTTAAACGATTTTATAATAAAAATGAATATTTGCAACTTTTTTTATATCCTCACAGACACACGAATAACATAATTACGTATTAACATTTTATTACGTGCAAAAAGCGCGGAGGGGATTCGAATTGGGTGTAAAATGGAAAAATTTACTTAATTTTAATAAAATCATGTGTGGCTGGGACTGCCGAATGAGCAGCAAAGCAATAAATAAAATTATATGTTTATTATAACAAAAGAAGCAGAAAAAGCAACTTCAAATCATAATTTTTGTGTCAGCAGAAAGTGAGCATTGTGGCACGCAAAAAAGAAAAAGTTGTGTGTTTCGAATAAAAGGTTAAGTTACGGCTTTTTACAAAATAAATACACAAGCCACGTTTTTCGCCTTGCTTTTGTGCGCCAGGTAAAAGGATATCATATTTTTTTCTGTGTGTATTTTCGGGAGAAGAGGCATCAAAATAAAAGGTTGGATGCTTCTGGCATACTAAACAACTCGCCATGCTTCTATAGTTGTTTCTTTGTGCGTTTTTTTGTGTGCTATTTTAGTGGCAGGCAGCAGCAGCACGCAGCCACGCGTAACAATCATCTACTTACGACGACTAGCTGAAGAAGTATTCGATTACTCGTAACTTATCTCTGAGCTGAGTGTTTTTTCCTTTATTTTTTTTAACGCATTTCGAAGAAAAAATGTTGAGAAAATTTTTTCAGGTCACGTGGTTGAAAATACTTTAAAGTCACGTAGCTTAGAAAAATTTTAGGTCACGTGGTTTGAAAATCTTTGGGTCTTTTTAGATTTTCAAACCACGTGACTTGAAAGTTTTTCAAACCACGTGACTTGAAAGTTTTTCAAACCACGTGACTTGAAAAAAATTTAAAATCACATGACCTGAGAATTTTTCAAACCACGTGACTTGAGGGTTTTTCAAACCCCGTGACTTGAGAGTTTTTTAAACCACGTGACTTGAAAGTTATTCAAACCACGTGATCTGAAAAATTTTTAAACCACGTGACTTGAAAGTATTTCAAACCACGTGACTTGAAATTATTTCAAACCACATGACTTTAAACTTTGCAAGTCACGTGCTTTAAAAATTTTTCAAGTCACGTGGTTTGAAAAAATTAAAGACTTTCAAACCACGTGACCTATTTTGAACCTTTTTTGGTATTTTGAAAAATTCTCAGGTCACGTGGTTTGAAATTTTTAATAAGTTTATAAAAATGTATAAAATTAGAAATGCGATACTATCGTTGGTTGTTCCTCAAAACGACAACTTTCGTATTTTTTTTTTCTCAGATGATGAGTTTTCGCTCAAAAATTAGGCGTGACACATAAAACGAGCGAGCGATGGATGTATCTGCGCATTATTTTCAGATTACGATACGCTTAAAAAAGTTTCGATTTGTGTAAATTCCCTTTTTTTACTTCTTTATTTTTTTCTTGTACTTGTGCCATGTACAACGATATTTATCCAAATAAAAGAAAAATAATAACAATAATGTACTACAGCGTGTTGGAGGTTGTTAAGAAACAGCAGCGACAGCAGCAGCGAGAGTGAGAGAAAAAGAAGATATTTATCGTGCGTGGCGACGACGACGACGAGAACGACATTGAAGTGGAAAAGTGTAAAGTAAACGGAGGAGCGATTCTGTTTCAGGCACTTTTATTTATTACAGCATGATTGAACTTTTAAAATTAGTTACAACGAGATTTAATTTCCTGTTTTGTGTAATTTATGGCTGCTTACTGCTCTGCTCGAATGCTTCTCGTTGGAGCAATAATGCTGTAATGTGTTGGGTTTTTCTGGTTGTGCAAACATTGAATTACATTTTTCGTTTTACCGAGAAAGAGATGCAAAAAGTTCTGCTGCGATGAGATGAATGGACGCTTGCTTGATTTTTATCTGAAATTTTAATTTTAAAAACCGCAAAGTTGCTTTGAAGGCTTAATATTAACGTAAATCTTTTTTTTTAAATCCAGTCAAAAAAAAGAGGTTGTTCCGGAATCAAGAGGAAATCTTGTGTGAAAGTGGAAACGTCTGGTATTTTGTGGAATTTTATATTAAAGTTTAATGAATGTAAAAATTTCAAACTTGCTATAACTAACCAAAATTGGTTCCTACAAAATTAGATAAAAATCTCTCATATAGCAATTTTTTACAAAAAAGTTTTTTAAAAAGGTATTTTTTTTAATTTTAAATTAAATCATCGAATTTTCAATTTTTGATGCAATTATCAAGAAAATTAAATACTTCTTTGGTAATTTTTTAAAAATATTTTTATAAAAAAAATTAATTAAATTTATTTTAAAAAAATTAATTAAATTTATTTAAAAAAAATAAATATTTATATTAAAAATTTTTTTTTTTATTTATCAATTTTGAACCAGAGTTTAAATTTTTTCAAAAATAATTATTTTTTACAGTTAATAAAATTTAAAAAAAATCAAATTTAGATTTTTAAACAGATTTTCATAAAAAATTAACTTACTAATTAAATCAACTCATCTCAAATAATTTCAAAACATGTCCAAAATTCCAAACATTACCTGATGAGCTCATGTTTACTTTGCAATATATTAAATTTATATCCTTGAAATTACTTCAAACCCTTATCCATACGTACGAGATGGAGTAACCTGGCACCATGTTAATCTTTATCTCTCTGTCCCAATTAATCAATCACCTCACTTTGATTGCATTTCTCTTGTGACCACGACAATGCCTCGTCTGTTCAATCTAACCGAAAATTCCTTAAAATAATATCAGAGAATTTATGCGTTGGAGATGTTGAAAAACATGAAAGCTCCGACCACCATCGTCGTCCATATACAAAATATAATAAAATTAGACGATCCATTTTCATCCACATATGCATGTAACAACAATTGGTCTTCTTCTTCTGCTTTTTTGCAGATACAGGTCTCCTCTACATCTTCTTCGGTTTCGGGCTCTTCATTCATTGTAACGAACCATATTTTATTTCTTGTTGTAAGAAAGCTTGCAGAGGACGCGTCGTAAGTGATGAATATAATTCTGTCATTGGGAATGTGTCTCTGGCATACATGTGCGAATGAGAGGGAGTGAAGATAAGAATGTTGTTACATAAAGTAGGCATTGGGGAAACATAAGTTGTGTAGTTTTTCAATGCGAGCGTGTGTTTGTGTTAATAGGAAACAAAATATCGATAATAAAAACAATGATGTGTTGCTAATATATTAGTACCACGAGAATAGCAGCAAATTGTTTGAACTCGGTTCTACGTTGACGACAACTTCGACGAAAACGACGACGACGACGACGATGAAGCGAAGGATAAAAGAACAAAAGGGAGCTTTGTGTTGTTATTATAATAATAATAAATGAATGAGAATAAAATGATGGTGCAGTCAGATATTTGCGATTAAATTCTATTGTTAACGTCTTTTCTCGACGACGACGACATCATTGGACAGTACACATTTTCGTCGCTCTCTAAATCCTTCTCATACTTTTTCCTTCTACCTTCTAGCAGGAGGAAGGTAGTTAAGAAAACAGACGACGACGAGCAATAAAAACTTTCCTGGATGTAAATATGGTTTTAACTTTTTTAATTAGTTTAATGCATTCATAATAAAGCCTCTCTTTCTCTCTCTCTGTCTCGTTCTTCACTCCTCATCTCGCCGCAACTCCTCGTCTTTTCTCGCTTGACAGACATTTCATTTCAATTTATTCGAAAGTTAAAGTAGATTAAAAATAAAATAAGGGCTCTTTCAACACCTCGCTCACGCGCTAAACTTCAAAAGAGAATCGCTATAGCGACGATAGTAGATAAAATAATAATAATCACGTCAATTGTAGGACAAACACACCTTTAACCTTTCAGCACCTCTTCTGTCGTTTCGAGTGTCGTTTTTGTCTTTTCACACACAACCACATTTACGCACACACACACACACATTGGTTGATAATGAAGAACGTCATTTGCATATTCACATCTCGCTTTATCCTCCGCACATTCAAAAGTTTGTCACACAATTGAAAATTTACATAAAAAGCTCGTCGACGACGACGTACCTGCTTGCCTGCCTGACACACACACACATGCTAACACTTCATGACGACAAACAAATCATCATCATCATTGAAAATCAAGTTATGAGGCTCCTCTTTACTATACGCTAGATTTTAATAAATATTATTATTATTATTATACATTTTGAACAAAAAGGTTTCCACATACACAAACACAAATGTAGCTACAGAACAAAAAGTCGTCGTCGCACGTTTGCCTGCTAATCAAATTAAAGGATGTAAAATTCAATTAGTTTAATTTAATCTGAATTCATTAATTTGAATGGGCTTGGGTTACAAAAATACCACTGAACGCACTGACGCATCTATCCTGATTTATTTTTGGAATGCTTGGAACTTTTTTTTTAATTAGGGATTTCCAAACATTGGGTCGGATTGAAGCTCGAGTATTATTTTAATTTAATAAATTTTGAAAATTTTTAACTCTGATTTCTTAAAAAAAAAATTGAACTGAACTGAAATACAGTTTCTGAGTTATCAAATTGAATGTGAGTTAATTTTTTAAAATAAATTTTATAGACAGAGGAAAATATTTTAACTTTGTCTTTGTTGGGTGAAATAAGTTTGATTTAAAATTCCTTTAAAGTGACCATATCAGGTGATGCTTTTTTTGCCTCAATACCGACTCCAAACCAATTTTCTTGTAATTTTTTTCTTTATTGTTCACTTCACATGAAGTTTAGTTACTTCAAAGGTGTTTATCTGCCGCTCTGTCTTTTAAAATCATGTCGTAATTTCCAAGCGCAAGTACGGGTGTAAGTTAGAGCCTGAAGGTCCATGATTACCGTGAATTTTCCACCCCATATTTCAACACGAGCTTGTTGTTTGCTCTCGATCCCGCACTTTCGGCAAAGGAACATTGTGGGGTCGTTCTTCGGACAGTTTCTTGCGGAGTGGCGAAACGAGAGACATGATACGCATGACTTTGGAAACGGGTAGCTCTTGAAATATTTTATAGCCAAGATAACGTCTACTGCTTCCTTTTTGATTGCTCCGTAAGATTTTTGTGCATCGTTCCGTATTTTTAAGAAGTATCCGATAACAATTTCGCCTTGCACCTGCGCCTGCAGCCAAATCTGACGCGTCGTAAATATCCCTTATTTCAAAATTCATTATGATCTTTTTAATGGTTGGACCATCAAAGGCTTTACTAAAGCAAAAATTTTCGTACTTTGATGTCCATTGTTCACATGACTCAACATTCTGAGTCCAGACTACGCACACAAACCATGAAGTAGGCTTGAAAATCGGCTTACAAGGTCTTAGGTCATCAAAATTCTTCGAAATATGAAATGATAAAATACAATGTGTTTCCATCTAAGCACTTTGAGTCGTTAAACAAATTCTGCTTAAAAAGGGTTTTTACTTTTGCAAGTGCATGGTGATTCTTGCTCGCTTAATGAATAAATTTTTGAAGGCAATATTCGCTTCAGGATAGTCCTTTTTCTCACTAGTTGGTTTTCAAATTTTGATTCAAGTTTTGTCTTCATACTGATATTATGCATGTGATTTAACTTCTTCTGTAAAAGAAAATTAAAATAAAAATAATAAAAATAAATTTACTTACCTTTTTTTTCCAAATTCGACTTTGTTATATTCAGAAAATTCCCGTTCAATGCTCGAGCAATAAAACTGTCCATCAATTGGAATCCCCAACTATAATTTTTTACAAAAACAAAAAAATTGTGAGAGAATTGTTCTCCAGAGTAATATTCAGACACCTAATAAATATTTAATGGATATGACTTTTTGCTGTTTTTTCTTGTGTCTTGTTCTCTAGAAAGATGAAAAAATACAAGTTTCATGATTCCAATCAACGATTTTGTGCCAACGAAAGACAAAGAAACTTGGCATGTTTATGACTAAAAGTTTGACAAACTTCTGCTTCTCCATGCAGATACGTAGCCCGAAAAAAAAAGTTTTTTAATAATAATCCTCATATTTATTTATTTTTCACGCACGGGCACGACAACGCACAGTCTTAATCTTTCGTCTTAATTCGCTGCGAGTACTTTGCTGATTAAACCCGGAATTTCAGACGAAATTTGGGTCAAATTAGGGTTTTTCCTGTAATTTCCCTATAATTTTGGCGTATGAATGATGAATGGAAGAGTTAGTGACTGACATTCATCATCGTCATGAGCGGCTTACGTTCTTCGCGAGATAGCAATATTAGCAATAACCATGAGGGAAAAGCATTCCTAATTAATAATAATCGATTTTTAATTGAATTATTAATACGCATGTTGCTTATGTACGGCTTTGTCGTCGTATAAGGAGTGTGGGGAATGAAAGAGGCGGGCAACGAAATAATGATAATAGTTGCTTAATATTAAGTATTTCTGGGTAAATTAGATACGCAAAGCAGATATAAATAGACAAGTCCGTTCAGATTCAGTCTTGCATAAATTTTCTTCCTTCGTCATCGTCGTCGTCGTTGTCATGAATTGAAATTGCGTACTCAATAGTTAAGTAAAGGTGAGAACATGTCACGACCTTTCTTCTCTGTCAAAAAACGGGGTTTTCTGCGTACCTTTGATTAAATATCATCCATTATATTATTATTATTGCTGTTATTAGCATCGAGACCTTTTTTGCGCTTTTGTTTTTTTCTTCGTTTGGTGAGCAAGCGACTTCGTTCTCGGTAATTGGACACGCATGAACCCAATAAAGGAATGGCAGTTAATGACACAGGAGACGACGATGACGGTTGCGATACTGCTTTTTTTGGGAAAGTATAAATAAAATAATTGAAGAAAGTGAGAAAGAAAGAAATGTTTGGAGAAAAAGGGACAGATTCGGGTCAAATAAAGTGATTTAGCTTCCAAAGACGTTATGAGTAAATAAATGAAGAAAAATGTCAACTTTTTGAGTGACTGGAAGGTCAAAAAATGTTAATTTCGCTATTTTGCGAATAATTGACAAATAAAATCTCGAAAAAAGAGAAAAATCAATATTTTTGTCGATTTTTTATTTTCGAATGTTAATTTTTTCTTTAAAAAAAATATAATAAATAATTTAATTTAAAAACAAGGCAAAAAATAGTTAAAAAAAAATTTAAATAAAATTTTAAAAAAATTATTTAAAAAAAATTAATAAAATAATAAAAATTTTAAATTAATTAAAAATTAATATTTAATTTTTTTTGAATA
This sequence comes from Culicoides brevitarsis, assembly GCF_036172545.1. NCBI lineage: Eukaryota > Metazoa > Arthropoda > Insecta > Diptera > Ceratopogonidae > Culicoides > Culicoides brevitarsis. The sequence goes on along the minus strand of NC_087086.1, from coordinate 29,544,983 downwards.
ATTCACTAATTTGATATTCTATAAAATTTTTCATTAAAATAAATCTTCATCTAACTTCATATAAAAAACTTTAACTTTCTAATATTTTCTGTCAAAATCAACTTTGAAATAAAAAATTTCTGGCAATTTTTGATTTCTCAAGAAAAAATGCCCAAAGTATAATTTTCATACAAAAAAAAAAAAAAAGAAAATTGTTGGACTTACCATTTAGCAAAAAAGTTGAAAATTATAACCTTTTACCATTTTCTGTCAGAAAGTCGTCACAAAAGACGTCATGATATCCGCCAAAAAAAAACTTTCTAATTGTATTAGAAAAACTTTTAACGAGTCTGACAAAAAAACAACCAACAACCAGACATCTCCCCTTTGCGAATTTCCGTCCTTCAACAATTTTCTTGAAAATCCATCTTTTGTCACTTTCTGTTCCTTATCCATCTCCATCATAAATAATCGCTTTATGACTGAAATCTTTGTTTATTCACCAGATTTGAAGAAAAGCAGCAGAAAAAAACTTGAAGAAAAACAAAAATTAATTAATCTCTCACTAAGAGGGAAAATTTTCTTTTGTGCTCCGTTCTTCACAAATTCTAAAAATATATAAGAAAAAACGTCTAAATTTCAACAAGGAGAATTATTTCGCAAAAAATGACATTTAAACTCTTAATCATGGGAAAAGTACGGAAAATATCAATTAATAAACATTTTAAGGGATTTTATGCGAGAACAACAACGCAGAAGAGATGAAGGATGTTCGTGATGTCTTTCTTTGTCTTTATCTTAAATGACAACGTGTATGTGTGAAAATAAATTTCCACCTTAAATATTCACAAAAGGGGACATGACAGTCTTAAACTCACCTAAAACGCAGATGATGCTTCAAACGCAAAATTTAATAATAGACTCTTTCTTGCCAACAAAGCAAGAAAATATCTCTGGCACACTCTCTTTTCATCTCACATAATAAAGCACATCATGATCCTTTACTTTATTTTTAGTTTTTTTTTCTGCTGCTTCTTTTTCTTCTGCTTCGAGTGAGAGAGAACGAGAGGAGGAAAAATAAATTTATGACACCACACAAAAAGTAGATTTAATAATAATGATTATAATTATATGCCTATGTGACGCTTGTTCGCAGAGGTTGCTTGCTGGCTGCTTTATATTCCTTTAGTTTTGTCATCTTTTTTCGTGTTGTTTTGTGTGTGTGTGTGCGAAACGAAAAAACGAACGTGAGCAATTTAAATGCCTAAAGTTATTTAGACGTTCATTGTTCACGTTTAGCTTGACTGGTTTGCTCGTGTAGACAAATAGACAACGAAACGTTCGTCGTCGTCGTCCTCATCATCGTCATGAATAAACTGAAAATTTGAGTTTCAAATGTTTTCCTCCCTATTATGGACTTAATTAAGCGTATCAAATGAACTGGAATATTTTTCTTTCTTTCGCTCCATCTCGTTCTATCTGCCTGTTTTTACGTTCTGCTTTGTTTTGTGCGAACAATTAGAGACCCTCTCGCATTTCAATCAACATTGCCCTAAGTAGCGAGATCTGTGTTGCGTCCTAGAGAACATTAAGTACAACAAATTAACCGTGAAATGTCTGAATTTTTTTTTACCGCATTTCGAAGAAAAATTCGTTCAAGTGGTTTGAAGATATTTTAGGTCACGTGGTTTAAAAGCTTATTTAGATCACGTTGCGTAAAGTTTCCTAAGTCACGTGGGTTAAAATTCTCGCAGTTTTGAAAATATATTAGGTCACGTGGTTTGAAGATATTTTTAAGTCACGTGGTTTTAAATTTGTTAAGTCACGTGGTTTAAACATTTTTTCAGATCACGTGGTTTAAAAATTATTTAAATCCCGTGGCGTAAAATTTCTTGAGTCACGTGGTTTGAAATTTTTTCAGATTATGTGGCTTGAAAACTTCTTAGATAACGTGATTTGAATGTTTTTTCAGATCTCATGGTTTAAATTCTTTTAAGTCACGTGGGTTGAAGATCCATAACATCACGTATTTAAAAAATTTAGATCACGTGGTTTGAATTTCTTTTCAGATCACCTGGTTTAAGATTCTTTCATATCACATGGCTTAAAAAATTTCTTAGGTCACGTGGTTTGATTTTTTTTAGCTCACGTGGCTTGAAAAACTTTTTAGATCACGTGGTTTGAAGAATTATCCAAGTCATGTGGTTTAAAAAAATCTTTTAAGTAACGTGGTATGAAAATTTGTTCAGATCAAGTGGCTTGAAAATTTTCTAAGGTCACGTGGTTTCAAAATTTTGTATGTTAAAATGCGTTAATATCGTTAGTTGTTCTCCAAACGACAACTTTGTAAATATTTTTTGTGTTATTTTCGAATTTATGGCACAAATTAGGGCACAGAAGGTCATGCTCCGGAGAATTTTATCGAAACAAAAAAAAAACTTTTTTTTTTCTAATGAACTTTTCGTGTCTCTCTCTCGTTTCAGATTTCAGATGATGATCGTATGAGCTTAACTACTGCTGTCTCCGACGAGGATGATGGAGAAAGTGTCATGGCGTCACCGTACAAAGCAAAGGCAACTGGCACAGCTGCTGCATCGTTCAATTGTACAGGTGCAGTAAGAAAAGCTGGGTAAGTAATTTGCTCGTTTTTGTTTTAATGGACAAGGCGAGGTGTTGTTGCTCGTTACTCGTCATGTCGTTTAATTCACTCGGTGTGGCATTAATTTTTATTTTTCTGTAGTTTTCGTTTAAAAGAAAAAACAATGTTTTTACACGCTTCAACAATTCCAGTAATTTGTGAAACATTTACAGTTCCATGACATGGCAAATTAAGACATTTGGAAAAACGACAAGTCTTTATAAATATAGGAGAGAAAATTTTGCGAAAATTAAACGTTCGTTACGGAGAAAAACTTTTGAAACAACTTTTTTTTTAAAGCACACAATTTGTTATAAAATGTGAGAGATTTTACATGGTAGAGCAGCTCCTCTTGCTGTAATTTGCATTTTTTGCCATGCGATGCATAGATAATTGTAGAGAAAATTGTTTGAATATGGAAATTTTGAGCAGGCACCTAAAGGCATACCAATTTTTTTTATTTTTCTATTTTTTTCATTTTTTTTCGATGTACGTGTATTGTCGTCATTGTTGTAAAACAACTACTATTGAAAATATCTCTCTCTATGAATATATATTTTTACCCGAAAACTTGCACAAAATTGTGTCACATACAGATATTTTCTGCGCTCCGTCGTCGTCGTGAGTTTGCGAACAAAGAAAATTATAGTTTATTTTCTCGAGTAAAATCACGTAACAATCCAAGGTAAAAACATGGAAAACTACGACGATGATGAAACGTAACGAAGAAGAAAATTGTAAAGTTAAAACATTTTCCGAGAAAGAGTTTTTGACGACATTCTACATACGCGACGCGCCAGTAATGACAGATCATCAAGAAAACGAACAAGTTTCGTGTGTATCGAAAGTTTTTAAAGAGTTAAAGGATTTTTAGTGGATTTTCGGGGAAACTGTCTGTCTGTTAGAAAATTAATTGAATTTCTCAAGAATTAGTTCAAATTAATGTGAGGCAGGTTTTTTCAATTGGAAAAATGTCTTTTTAAGTATTTTTACCGCATTTCAAATTTTCGTCAGAGTTGAAACTTTCTAAATTTCTAAATTAAATTTGAATTTTCTTCGTTTTATAAGATAAGGAGAAACATTTAAGAGTCCTTTTAAAATTTTCATTATAAAATTATGAAGAATAATTTTTTACTTTTAAAAATTTTTAACTTATTGATTGAATTTAATTAATTATTTTATTTTTTTTTTCAATTTATTTTTATGAGAATTAAGATTTCATGTAAAAAAATTATTTAAAAAATATAAAGCCATTTAAAGGCGTTTTTTTCATCTAATTTCAGTTTAAAAAAAATTTTAATTTTATTTAAATATTTTTTATTTGGACTTATAAATTAAAAAAAAAATATTTATTATTTAGAGATAATTATTTTTTTCAATCATCAAATTTTTGAGAGTTAAAATTTTTTAAAGATTTTAAATTTTTGAAATAAAAAAAATAAATTTTAATTTGAATAAAAAAAATTTACATTATAAAAATAATTATTTTTAAAATATTTTTAATGTTTTTTCGATTTTTTTTTTATTTTCAAACCAAAAATTTAAAATAATTCCATTTTTTTTAACATTAATTATTAAAATAAGTAAATAATTTTTAAAATATTTTTTTATTATTTTTTTTGAAAAAATATTTAAGATTTTTTAGATTTAAAATTATTACAATTATTATTTATTTCTTAAGAGAAATTTTGCCAAAAAAAAAATCTAAAAATTTATTTTTTATCAAAAATAATAAAAATATGAAATTTTTATTAAAAACTAAAAAAAATGTTCCTCAAGACAAAGTAAAAATTTGCAAAAACTCAGTCTTATTTAACAAAAAAAAATAGTTTTTCCTCAAACCTTGTTGAAAATGTTCTCCTAACATCGTCATTACTCCTTCCCACACTGGTTCCTTGAATTTTGTTACCTGAAAATTGTATCATCATCATTACCTATAATAATATTGCACCTGCCGCAAAATAATCATTTAAAATATAAATTTTACAGTTGTTATTTTGTGTGTATTACAAATTTCACCTACCATCCATATTATATTATTCTACCTCTATTCTACGTCTTTTGCCGAGTTGTCGCTCGTCATGCTGATGGAAAATGACAACAGAAATGATGTCACACACTCAAACCGGAGAAAAACCCAGAGAGATGAGGCTGTGTGCGAATGTTATTCAAATTATACTAAAAACTAATTGAATTTCCTTTTTCTTTAAATTCAATTTAAATACCATGCCAGGCTTGCCATGTGTCTCTCTCACTGCCGACGACGTAATAAAAGTTGTTTCGTGCGGTGACAGAAAATCCATGTTGTGTCAAAAATAGATAGACAGGTAGCAATGCCCTTCAGCCAATGTACTACAAACTAAAATGTACATATTTATTATTATCGTCGAACATTTACAATTTATTTTAATAATTTAATTTTATTCATTTTAAAATGTCAATATTGCGTGTTTCTGCGATTTACGGTTATTTACAAAATTATTTATTTGCTCTCTCTCTCGTTCTAGATTTTTATCTGTTAAAAAATGGTTACTCCGCAAAAAGCACCAAATCGAGCTGGCACGCAAACGCGGCTGGAAAGGCTACTGGGTATGTCTGAAAGGCACGACGTTGCTTTTTTACCCGTGCGACTCGCGCGAAGGACGCAGTGTCGAGGCGGCACCCAAACATCTCATCATTGTCGATGGTGCCATCATGCAACCGATTCCCGAGCACCCGAAACGTGATTACATCTTCTGCTTGAGCACGGCATTCGGCGATGCATATTTATTCCAAGCACCGTGTCAGGTAAGACTAAAACAAACACGATCACACGATGATGATGATGCTTCTATAATCTCTTGAAATTTATATCCGTTTGCGTTTTTTTTCCTTCTTTCCATATTTTTACCTTCTTTGTTCTTTATTTTTTTTGTTGAAAAAAAGTCGTTTCGGTTTTATTCTATTCAGCTCTATTCTCTGATGCGACGCTGCTTCTGTTCTACTGCTTTTGTATAAAAGGATGACACATTTCATTTTACTTTGTGACACTGCAGTTCCTGCAAAAACATGTATTTATTTATTTTTTTCATTCTCTTTATGAATCGCGCACGATCTACGAGGAGAGGCAAAATAGGGAGAAAAAAAAGAGGAAAAAATATTGAAGATAAAAGTCTGTTCCAATCGCATAATTTTCATTGGCAGAAATGCCAGAAAAGAAAAAAAAGTAGCAACAAGAAATGCTTTGACATGATAAAAAATTGTCACGTAAGATTCCTTGCAAAGTAAAAATAAAAATAGCTTTCGATGTAAAAAAAATAATATAAAATATGTGAGAATTTACTGGAATTATGACTGGAAATATCAAAATAAAGAATAATATTGATTTTAAGGGAAAATTGAGTTTAAAAGATATTTCATTTTGAGAAATTAAATGAAAATTTGATATTCATCTTTTTCATTTTAATTTAAATTTTTTCATTTTTTTTTAAATAAATATAATTTTCTGCATAAATGATCTTTAAAAAAATATTTTTGTGTTTTTAAAAGAAGTTTTGAAAATTTTTAAAATAATTTTTAGAATTAAATAAAAATATTAAAATATATATATAGGATCAAAATAATATTAAATAATTATTTTTTAAATAATAATAAAAATAATTAAATAAAAAAAAAATTAAATAAAAAAAAATATTTAAAATTAAATTAAAATTAAATTTAAATTAAATTAAAATTAAATTATTAAATTAAATTAAAATTAAATTAAATTAAAATTAAATTAAATTAAAATTAAATTAAAATTAAATTAAAATTAAATTAAATTAAAATTAAATTAAAATTAAATTAAAATTAAAATTAAATTAAAATTAAATTAAAATTAAAATTAAAATTAAATTTAAATTAAAATTAAATTTAAAATTAAAATTAAATTTAATTAAAAATAAAATTAAATTAAAATAAAATTAAAATTAAAATTAAATCAAAATTAAATTAAAATTAAATTAAAATTAAATTAAAATTAAATTAAAATTAAATTAAAATTAAATTAAAATTAAATTAAAATTAAATTAAAATTAAATTAAAATTAAAATTAAAATTAAAATTAAATTAAAATTAAATTAAAAAAATTAAATTAAATAAAATTAAAATTAATTAAATTTAAAATTAAATTAAAATTAAAATAAATTAAAATAAAATTAAAATAAAATTGATATTTTTTAAAAAAAATATAATTTGGAAATTAAAATTAAAAATTAAAAAAAATAATTTAAATTGACAGAAAAAAATTAATTAATTTAATAATAAAAAAAATTATTAAAATTAATTTAATTTTTAAATTTAATAAAATAACAAAAAAAATTTTTTTGAAGATTAGTGGAAAGAATTCAAAAAATTTATTTAAATTTACAGAAAAAAATTAAATAATTTTCAATTAAATAAAATGTTTTTATTGAATATTTAAAAAAAAATTTTTTTCAACTCAAAATCAACTATAAACTAAAAATCGAGTTTGAGCTAAGAAATAAAATTCAGTAGTTTTTTAATAAACGTTCTTCAAAAAATAATTTATTTTTATTTAAAGAATAATTTCATAAAGAAAATTGATAAAACTTCTAAAAAAATCAATAAAATTCACTTTTTATCAAAAAAACACATCAAGAAAATTTGGCGTTAATTAATTTAAGTTTACAGAAAAAACAACCTTCATCAAAACAGAGAAGAACAGAAACAAAAACAGAAAGACGAACGAAATGAACTACGAGATAAAAATAATTTAACTTAAGTTTTTTTTTCATATTATTTCACTTTTGCATTCAAGTCATTTTGTAAAAGCGACACACATTCAGGGATTTCAATTTGATTGGATTTTAATTACATTTTACACTCACTCTCTCTTGTTTCATATTTTATCTCAAAAATCTCATTCTCATGTGCATTCAATTGCATTTGCACCGATAATTATTATGAGAAATAACAAAATGAGACAAATGTCATCATCATCATCGTTCGATTCCAACTTAAACTCTAATACCTTTCTCGTATTAGATTTAATGCTGAAAAAAATGTCTCTAATATATTTTTTTCTATTTTTCTTTTCCTACAACATCATTATAGGTTGAATTGGAGAATTGGGTAAATAGTATTCACAGCGCTTGTGCTGCAGCGTTCGCCCGACACCGAGGCAAGACCGGAACACTTCATCTGCTACAAGAGGAAATTTATCGTTTAGAAAAGGCAATTGAATCGGTAAGTGCCGAAAGGAATTTTATTTTACTTCCTGAATATTTTCTCTCTCTCACACTCGCTCTCCTTGCTCTCATGTCGCATCCGTGCGTTGTTGCAAGTCAACAATGACGTGTAATCATTATTTATTATCATGTGCGATCATCGTCGTCGAGATATGTTTTTTTTTTCTTTCAATTTCGACGCCTTACCCCTATCGATATGCAATTCTCATCACATTTCGCACTCAAAAGTATGAAATAGGGATTTTTTTTCAATTTCCTGTGTGTCTTTTGTCGTGCCTCTCGACGACTGGCTGGCAAGAGGTAGATGAGCACGTAAGCAACACCAAATGGAGTGATTATCAATAATTGATTTTATCTTTTATCCCTTTTTCTGACATTATCTCCTTAATGATGCTCCTTTTTACCTTGTGCGCCACACTAACGAAAAAAGTTTGCTACACTATCATCGTAATGATAATAATTAAACCCTAGATGAGATGACGACAATCCTTTTTTACCATAAAGTAAATCCTCTCTCTTGTATATATTCTCTCAGTAAAGGTATCGTTGCACGGTGGGCCCTTGTTTGAGTTTATTTTCCAAAAAAATTTAATAAAAAAAGTCTCAGAGTCGATTTTGCAACCTTATATTTTTAAGAACAGAGCTAAAAAAAATTATGAATCAAACTTAAGCTTATAAAAATTATTGAACTTAAACTTTAACTTAAATTTAAGTTTAAAGAGTATTTTGACTTAAGAAATTTAAAATTAGGAAAAAGTTGAATTAAGTCAAAAATTTTTTTTTTTGTAATTTTCGATTCAACAAAGCCAAAAAAATTTCTGTTTTTTTAATTTAAAAAAAAATTGGTATATTAAGTCAATTTATTTAACTTAAGTCATACTTAAAAGATTTTTATTCAAGCTTAAGTCATAAGTCAAATAATTTAGACTTTTGACTTAATAAGATTGACAACCCTGCTTAAACTTTCGTTAAAAGGAACTCTTGACTTCAAATTGACTTTAACCTCATGAGGTCAAAAAAAAATTTTTGACTTAAACATAAAACTTAAACTTAAACTTAATAAACTTTAAATACTTAAAGCTATTGTAAAAAATTAAAAAATATTTTAAGTTAAGTTAAGTTACGACTTAATTTCCAAAACATTTTTGACCGTTAAAAGGGCCCTAAAAATTTTTTAACTTAAACTTAGAATTAAAACTTAAAAAGCTTTATTTTTCACTTGACTTATAAAAGCTTAAGTTTAAGTTTAATAAAAAGTCAAAAGTTAATAAAATTTTGACTTTTTAAAGATTTTTGATCAAATTTTAGAAAAAAAAATTTATTTCAAAGTTTCAAAAATAAATTAGAAAAATTAAGTCAAATAATTTGACTTAAGTTACTTTAACTTAAGCTTAAGTCAATAAGTTTTGACTTAAAAAAATTATTTTAAAGTCAAAGCCGTTTATGAAAAAATGCTTGGTTTGGAAAAATTGGAATAAATTTTGATTTTTTTTTAATTTTTAACCCACCGTGCACCTCATCGTGCCAGTGTCTGCGTGTTGAAAACGATACCATATCTAAAAATCCAGTGTTATGTGCATTACAGTTTTGCAATAACATCATCATCCGTCGGCAGATAAATGAGACTTTAATTTCATTTTAAATGCATGATGCTTGAATTTCAGTCCCTCGAGCGATTTTTGGTTCATATCACACGTTAATAACTTGTTAGAGTCATCATCATCGTGTGTCGTCGTTGTGTCGTTGTCGATGGGATGATTCGATTGATGTAAAATGCCAGCAGCCGGAGGTAAACTAGAAAATATATCGCGACTGAGTGTCAAATTGATCAAATTTCGGGTCCTCCACATTTAAGGAATTAAAATATTTACAGAAAATTTTCCGTAAATGATAAATGGCCTGCGATCTCTAGACCTGACCTACTAAGTACTATTTGTACGACCGAATTTATGACAAAACTCAATTAATTGCTAGATGAATTGACTAAAATTTATTTTGTTGCGGTCTCTAATTACATTATTTATGAGTTAGTTCGTCCGTCGTGCCGTTAGAGAGGATAGCAACATCATTCATTATTTTGCGGGTTTTTGACAAAATTAATATTGAAATAAGAGGCGGTCCCCGGAATGTATGCAATCAGCATTGCAATCTAAAAAGTGCAAAATAAGACGTAAAATATGTCAAAAATTTAACTTTTTAAGACATTTTCATTACTTTTTTAATTATATAACGGCATTATATTAAATTATGCACCTCGAAAATTCAAAAAAGATGAAAAACGGGAAAAGATGAAAAATTTTCCTGCAACGAACGATAAATAACTAGGAAAAAAAAGTAAATCTTAAATTCGCGCTAAGCTGATTTCGTTTCTGATATGATGTTATTATAATACAAAATTATAAGCATTTACAAAATAATATTAAAAATCCTCGCGTTTTAGTTTTCCCCGAACGCTGCTTGTTGTGTAAGTAATGTATAATGAATGTTTGTTAAAATGTTGTGTAATATAATAATGATTGGTTGCCATGCCACGGAGAGCACTTTTTGATTTTCATCTTTTTTTTTCGCTTGTGTTGTGTTGTGTTATTTATTCAGCAAAGAGGAAATTTTTAATCAAAAGTGAAGCTGAAGCTAAATCGTTTTCTTTCAACATTATTTATATCACAGAATGTTTTGTATTTTTTTTCTCCTTTTTGCTTCTTCGTCTTTGGCGCGTCTTCTTCTTCTTCGTTAATGCGAAAAATTATACGTTTGCTATCAGCATTGTTTACAAAAATAATTTATTATAATAATTTTGTATGAGGTACATGAGCGCGTCGTAGAAAAAGGTGAAAGAGCACGAACGAAAATAAAAAAAAACAGCAAAGGAAAAATCTTAAAATACATATTTTATGATAAGGAGTTGCGAAAATGAAATTATTTCATTTAGGGAGAAATCATGTCAGATTATGTTTGTCCGAGTAACAACAACGCGTACCGGGACAAGATTTGAGTTAATTATCACAGATGAACAAATCCGTGTTCGTGTCTTTATCAACGCGCCTACCTTACAAAAAGTTACAATTCGAGAGGAGGAAACGAGATTGAAATATTTAACATTTTATTCTTAATGGAAGAATTAACTTTGACGCATTTTGATTTTCTTTTTAAGTTTTTCATGAATTTTTCGAAAATTTTATGGTTTTTCTAGAGTTTTTACAATTTTTCATCATTTTTAAAGATTCGTCTTATTTTTTCGATTTTTTGCAAAAATTTTAATTTATCCATGATATTTTTTTGTTTTGATATGTTAAGAACCTTTTAACCAATTTTTAAATTTTAACTATTTTTGCTTAAAATTCACGAACATATAAATTTTTTAAGTTATCCATAATAAATAAAAAAAAATACCAAAAATAAATTTTTATTAAAATTATAATAATTCATTAAATATTTTTTTTTTAATATTTCAATAATTAATTAATGATAATTATAATTTTAATATTTAATTTAGTTAAAACTCCTCAAACTTCATGGTTTTTCAAAAGTTTTTTAAAACTTTTTTTGTAAACTTCCTTGAATAAAAAAAATTGAAAAAAAATAGTTTTACATGATTTTCCATCAATTTTAGAGCTTTCCATGAATTTTCATAAGTTTTTAAAGATGTTTTAAGAGCTTTTAATTTAATTATTTATTTATTTATTTTTTTTTTTTTTGAAAAATGAAAAAAAAATCTATTCTTCCGCAATTTTCCAGATTTTTTTTAATTTTATTCAAACTTTTGACCAATTTTCACCAATAGAAAAAAAAAATTAAGAAATTTTTGTATTTTTTATTATTTTTTCAATTTTTTTTTCAAATATAATTTTTCAAAAAATAAATAAAAGTTTGATTTTTTATTATTTTCCAGAAAATTCATGATTTTTGAAATTATATTTTTAAATTTTTACGACTTTTCAAATAAAATAAAAAAAATTCCAAGATTTTTCGGAAAATTTATGATTTTTTACGAGTTTTTCTCGAATTTTCTTAGAAATTTTTCAAAAACTACTGAAAATTAAACTTTTAATGGAAATTATTAAGATACAATGACGACAAATCCAGCAAAATACCCAATTTTATCTCCAAAATGTGTCAAAGTATCATTAAAATTTGTGATAAAAATTTTGTGAAGTGGCGAAACTTTATATTTTCCTCTGATGTCACAAGTCTTTATCTTTTCATTTCCGGTAGAAATTAAAATATTCCGGTGTTTTATAACAAAAAAATAAAAAAAAAAGATAATCAGTGTCGGGACCTACTAGAAGTACCTTTGTAAACAAATACGAACAACGAAGACAATGTCAAAGGTACCTCCATTAAAGAATTTCTTTTATTTTTATTATCATTTTTATTACAATTTTCATGACACGGCTGCCACTTGTGTTACTTTGTCGTGCGCTATCAACCTCAGACAAGTAACTTTAATATATGCAATTTTCTTAATAACACCAGTGACAGTTCTCGTGCCTTCTCTGTCACTCGCGCACCTTGTTACCTGTGCGAACATTCTTCTGGCAAAAAAAAAATGAGAGAAAAACACAGAAATAAATAGTCCAATTTCTTAAAATGAAATGATGATTATTATTACAACGACGACGACGACGACAGCACGGAGCAATTTTCAAGAAGACGAGAAAAAAGAAGAAAAAAAGTGATAAAAACTAAAAAGATAAAGATGGAGCGAGAAAAATTCCTATTAACGCAGGTACATGTGTGGATGAAATTAGCTCATAAACGGTGATGTTAATGGCGTGTGTGAAAATCTCTGGATGATATCTCTCGGCGGAGACGTGAAAATATTCGTCAGGTTATTTTTATTAGTTAGCGTTATTGCTATATTAGCCATCCGTGAAGTGAAGGGTAATGATTTTCCCTTTTTTCCAATGATTTTTTGTTGCCGTTGGATGGGAGCGAAAGACGTCATTTCGTGTTACGATTGACCATTAAGTGTCGGTTTAATAGAGTTTTCAAGAATTTTGATGGATTTTTTGAGTAATTTCTTTTTTAAGATGTTTTTGCTACTTTTGAAGAAAAATTTGAGGTAAAAAAATATTATTTGATAAAAAAAAATCTTTAAAGTTACTTGGATAAAAAATTTTAAAAAAAATACTAAGAATATGAATTTTTTATGTTAATTTTCTTTAATTTTTAGTTTAAAAACAAATTTAAAAAAAATTATTTTAATTTATTATTTTAAAATTTTATTATTTAAATTTTATTTATTTTTTTTTATTTATTTCTTATTATTTCTTATATTAAGTTTATTTATTTTAATTGTTTTAAATATATTTTTTTTTAATTTCTAATTTTTTTTTTTTTTTGATTTTTATATTTTTTTTTTAAATTTTTTATTTTTTTTTTAATTTTTTTTAATTTTTTTTTATTCTAATTTTAAAGACTTTAAAAATTTTTAATTCAAAAATAAAAAAATAAAAATAACTCAAATTAACAAAAAATTCTAAAATTCGTCCAAAATAGTTGAGAAATTGAACAAAAAATTGATTTTGGCAATTTTTCATCAAGAATTATGTCATTTTATGTAGAAAATTGCTTTAAAATTTTAATATGACGTGATATAAAAATTCAGTATATTTAAAAAAAATTAAGCTCGGAAACTCAAATTTAACACAAATTAAAAAATCAATAGGTAAATAAATATTGAAATATTAAGAAAAAATATTTAAATAAAATTTTATTAAATTAATTTATTTTAATTAATTATATTTAATTTAATATTTAATTAATGAAATTAATTTAATTATAATTAAATTTAATTTTAAAAAATGATATAAATTTGCAAAAAAAAAATTAAATTAATTTTTGCTAAATTCTTTCTTTACAATTAAATTCTGAGGCACTTTACATTAAAAACTGAATAAAATTGTGGATAAAAAATATCAAAAAATATCCAACGTGACAACGTTGAGGAAAAAAATTTTTTTTTTTAAATCCTTTAAACCTCAAATCCGTCTTCAACTTCAAAAGCACTTCCCGGAAAAGGACTAAAATAGTAAAATTAATTAAGAAACCCATCTCAAAACCTGGACAAAAATTATTTTAAAATCAAAACTTCATCTATGGAAAAATCTTTTAAAACATAGTAAAAAGTAGTGCTACGACGACTTTTAATCCTCTTTCAATCCCTTTTCCGAAAAAAAAAATAATAATGAAAACGCTTTAAAAACATTAATTAACGTCGAGATGAAAGCTTTTGAAGTTGTTAGTCGTTTGTCAGTCACAAAGTTTTATCGTTTGCTTATATTTATTTTTTTTTGTCGTCATCTCGTTTTTCCTTTGCTCTGTGTGACACTCACTCGATGTGTGTGGCTGACACACAATGTCACTTTTGTTTTATTAATAAAAGTCTACAATCATAATGAAAATTCCTCTAAAAAGTTGGGAGCAACTACAAAGTTGCCGTCTCGTGTCATGTGCTTAGCAGCAGCAGCAGCACGGAATTTACACAGAAATCTCAATTAATTTTAACGTCTGCAATAATAAAACTTTCATTACAATATTTTATAACCATAAAGAGAGCAACATTGTTAGCTCAAAAAATTTTATGTCAACTTTTTTTCTGCGGCTCAAGCGTTAAAACTAGCAGTCGGTTTATCGCTCAATCATTGTAACTTTGTAGACGATATGGCGAAAAATGCGCCGTAGTCATAATTTGTCCAAACTGCTTGCTTGCTCCTGCTGACTAAGTTTCATTTTAACAACCGACACGACACGAGAACGCTCTGCTAAGGCACTAAAGTACGTGTCTAACATGGTTGACATTTATTTATATTATATGCGTTCATTTTTGGTTTGCCATATTTAATCCAGCCTCGTTTAAAAACAAATATTATAAGGACTGTGAGTGGATACGAACTCCGTAAGCTCGCATCAGTCGACTTCTCTCGTCGTCGTCGTCGTTTTTTCTCTGTGTGTCGAGCATGAATCGTGTGAAGTGAAGTGTGTGTGTGTGCGGCAAGATACGTGTCAGCGTGAATATTTATGGGGTTTAAAGTGTTGTGCAGGATTTTCGTACGAACGAATTTTTTCTTCGTGAGACAAAAATGAGGAAGGAAAAATTTTTTTAAAGAAATGATATTTTTACTAAGCTTTAAATAATTTTTTAAATAATGTTTTTTGAAATTTTTGGTCATGTGATTTTAAAGCTTCCTTCTAATAGGATAAAATTTTCTTTTAACTTTTACTTCCTTGTTTAAAAAATTGATCCATCCTCAGGGTTGATGTTGTTAGCTTATTAGTCTTTTTCTGTAGATTTTTCTAATGGCGATATTTTTTTTTTCTTTGATCTTTGCAAATATTTATTTTATTTGCCAATTTTTTTTTAATTTTAAAATTCTTATTGAAAAATATAACTTTAAGTCATTTAATGTAAAATTAATAATTTATTTAAAAATTTATTAAAAAAAATTAAATTAATTTTTAATAATTAATTTTAATTTTATTTAAATTAATTTTACGAAAATTGAATCAAAAAATTTTTTGCCAATTTTTTTTTTTTTCGATGAAAAAATTTCCGTATTTTTTATAAAAAAAAAATATATAAATTAAATTAAATTAAAATTATTTAATTAATTTAAAAATCTGATATTTAGATACTTAAAGTAAAATTGATAATTATTTTAAAATTAAAAATAAAATTTTAAAAATAAATTTTAACTAATTTTCAATAGAATTACAAAAAAATATTTAAAAAAAACTTATGATAATTGCCACTATTTTTTTACGATAAAAAATTAAAGTATAAAAATTTTAAAATAATTATTTTTTATTAGAAATAATAAATTAAATTTAATTATAATTAAATAAATTAAATTAAATTTAAATTAACTAATTAAATAAATTTAATATAAATTAATTTATTAAATAAATTTAATTAAATTTAAATTAATTTATTTAAATAAATTAAATTAATTTTATTTTTATTTAATCTAATTTTAGTATAAATTTATTTTTTAAAATATTTTTTTTATTAATTTTTTAAATAAATTTTTAACCAATATTTAACAAATAAAATTAAAAAAATTAATTTTTAATTAAAATTATTTAATTAAATTAAAAAAATTATAAATTAAATTTTTCTTGCAAATAAATCAAATTTCTGTTAAAAAATAAATTTATCGAAAAGTTCTGCTAGTGTTCCTTCATAAATTGTCAATTTTACCTCAAAAACACGAAATTAAGCCAAATGTAAGCCTCATTCGTTTATCCCAAAGGAACATACAATATTTTACATTTCCCTCAACTTACGATTTCACTCCTTTTTCCACATGCTAACAATGCAATCGTCTCGTGTCATAACACTAAAAGCTTTATCCTTGGATTACAAACTCCTCTTAATTGAATATAAAATATGTACAACTTTTTATTATTAAATTTTTGTTGTTCCTACGCCGAGAAGTGAGCCTGAGTGAGCTTAAGCTCTGTTACGAGTGAGAGGCAACAAAAAATCCCGATGTAAAAAAAGGCTTGAAACATTAATCTTAATAAAGATGAAAGAACAAAACAGATTAAAACGGATTACAAGTGATTCAAGATAGATATGACTCATAAAATTATGATCTCTCTCGTTTTTCATATTTTTTCCCCCGCATGTTCTTTATGCGGAACGAGTGTTTGTTCGAAAAATCGCACAAAATTGCAAAAATAAAAGCGTAAGCTAGTTACTTTGTTATGATAAATGATATTTCACTACAGCAGACAAAAAAAAATATAACATTTCTACAGCGCATTTAGTGATCCAAATAATTCATGGAATTTCATTACCTACGAGCCAAGCAACATTGTTAGCACTTGAAAACATGAAAATATAATTAATGGTGGCACACAGGTGCATTTACACTCCTTCAGTTTATGTTAAAATTATAAAAAATTATCTTTCGCAAGCTAACATATCTGCGAGACATGAAATTAAGTATGAACCAACCAACCAACCAACTTTAGAATGTAGGGCCTAAATTTTTAAAATTGGGCAAATTTTTAAATTTTTCTTAAGATTAAATCAAATTTAAAACTTATTGGGCCAAAATCGAAATTAGAAAGTGCCTTCATAAATTGACAATTTTAATACAATATTTTACATTTCCCTCAACTTACGATTTCACTCCTTTTTCCACATGCTAACAATGCAATCGTCTCGTGTCATAACACTAAAAGTGCTTTATCCTTGGATTACAAACTCCTCTTAATTGAATATAAAATATGTACAACTTTTTATTATTAAATTTTTGTTGTTCCTACGCCGAGAAGTGAGCCTTAGCTTAAACGAGTGCAAAAAATCCCGATGTAAAAAAAAGGCTTGAAACATTAATCTTAATAAAGATGAAAGAACAAAACAGATTAAAACGGATTACAAGTGATTCAAGATAGATATGACTCATAAAATTATGATCTCTCTCGTTTTTCATAATGTTCTTCATGCGGAACGAGTGTTTGTTCGAAAAATCGCACAAAATTGCAAAAATAAAAGCGTAAGCTAGTTACTTTGTTATGATAAATGATATTTCACTACAGCAGACAAAAAAAAATATAACATTTCTACAGCGCATTTAGTGATCCAAATAATTCATGGAATTTCATTACCTACGAGCCAAGCAACATTGTTAGCACTTGAAAACATGAAAATATAATTAATGGTGGCACACAGGTGCATTTACACTCCTTCAGTTTATGTTAAAATTATAAAAAATTATCTTTCGCAAGCTAACATATCTGCGAGACGTGAAAATTAATAATTAACCAACCAACAATAAGGGGAAAATTTTCAGAATGTGCATTGGGGCAAATTTTGAAATGTGTCTTGAGAAAAATTTAAAATATACATTGGGCCAAAATTATAGAAAGTGCATTAGGGTAAAATTTTAGAAGTTGTACTGGGACAAAATTTTAGAATTTGCCTTGAGACAAAGTTTCAGAATGTGCATTGGGACATATAAATTTTTCTCCAATGCACATTCTTAAATGTTATCCCATAGTGCAACTTCTGAAATTTTATCCTAAGGCTTTTTCTAAGATTTTGCCCCAAGACAAATTCTAAAATTTTGTCCCAAGGCACATTCTAAAAATTTTGTCCCAAGCACTTTCTAAGATTTTGTCCCAAGGCACATTCTGAAATTTTTTCCCAAAGCACATTTAAAATTTCATTCTAATGCAAATTCTAAAGGCTTGTCCCAATAAACTTTGTAGAATTTTTCCCAAAGAAAAATTCTGAAAATTTGCCCCGATGTACATTCTGAAAACTTTTCCCAAGGCCAATTTAAAAATTTTGCCCCAATGCACATTCCGAAAATTTAAACTTGCGAAACTCACATTTTTTATAGCATTCCATCGCACGCAATGAGTACTCCTTTTTTTGCTTGAATTTTTATTTCAATCCAAGTTGGAGTGGTAGCAGCAGAAGAAAAAGAAGACGGCAACGAGACAAGTATCATGACAACACACACTTTTTTTTTTATTATAATCCACTCGCTTTCAACCCCATCGTCGTCTTTTTCTTCCGTTCTGTTGTTGCTGCTGCTGTATCTGATCCTGCAAGAATAGAAAAAGGAACACAATAATAATAATATAATAAAAAAACGGACAACAACAGAAAAAATAACAACTAAGGAATTACCAGAAGGATGTCGTAAAATAAAAAAAAAAATAACACAGAGAAAAAAAATTTACATCGCCCCTGTTTTTAATGACAATAAAATGAGCAAGATTTTTTTTTATTTTTTTTTTCTTCTTGCTCATCGTCCCCTTGTAGTAACTTTACTCACTCACCACGTTGAAAAGTTGAAATCCCGATGACAATGACGACAACGACGACGAGGAAGAAAACGGAAAAAAATCGAGAATAATACACTAAAATGAGTGTAATAACAATGATAATACATTTCGGATAACATTTTGCTAGATAAGTATCTAAAAATTTAAAAAAGGAGCATTTCGTGCGAGGAAATTTTGTGTCCCGCAGGACGCAACAAAAACAGCATTTGATGCACTTAAATTGACATTTACCTTAATTATGGTTGCATTTAATGTCTTGTATATGTTTTATTGTCATTATTACTGCTATATGGCATTTAAACATTGTTGCTCGCTGCAAACCTTAATTACGAGCACGAACGTAAATTAAATTCCGGTTAATCGCTGTGTCGCTTTGCCTGTCGGAATCAATTTGTGAAAATGGCAGACAGTGTTCGTCGTGGTCTGGTCAAGTAAAGGGAAAATAAGGCAACGCGTGTGTTCGAGTGTGTGTGTGTGTGTGGTTTTAATCTGGGCTGCTTCAAAGAAAATAATGCGACTACGGATGGGGATATGTTGATTTAGTTCTCTGGGGAAATCATTTTAAAATTATATCGTATAATCATAATCAGGGCAAGTTTTTTTGTATGCGAAAGTGTAGAGAGTGGTAGAGAGAGATTTTGAGTTACAAAGCTACTAACAAAAGCAAAAAGCGTTTTTTTTTCTTTGAATTCAATCTTTTTTTGCCGCATTCATGGGCATTATGGGAGAAGAACGTTTGAGGGAAAAAATTTAGTGGAGACGACTGGTTGTTTACTGAGATGATTTTTTTACAAAAGACGATTAAATATTGTTTAAAATTAAAAAAAAATATTCAAAATAAAATCTTTTAAAAATTGCAATTTTTTAAAAAAAATTATAAATTATTTTTTTTTAATTTTTTGGCAGTCATTTTCATTGAAAAAAAATTTTGGCTTAAACTTAAAAAAACTTATGAGAATTAAGCTTTAATATGTGAAGAAAAATTAATTTTGAATGAAAAAATATTCTGAACTGAGCTTAAGTCGAAAAATAAGTAAATGGAGATTTTTTGAAGTTTTTGAGTTTATTCAATGTCATTTGATCCGAATTCGATATGAAAAATATTTTTAAAAGAAAATAATATAATTTTTAGATACTTTAAATAAAAAAAAAATAATTAAAAAAATTTAAGTATTGAATAATTTCTGAATTTATTTAAAAACAATTTTTGTGACGAAAATTATTTTTTGAATTAAAAAACCAAAAATAAAAAAAAAATATTTCATTTAATGTTCTTATCGAGGTTCTTATAATAATTTTAATAATTAAATTTAGGCCGTTCCAAATTTTTTCCGATGTTTTTGTCCCAAAACATTTTTTTCAAAATGGGGGGGGGCAAAATAAAAAAAAAAGTTTTGAAATACTGTTTCATACAAAATGAAAAAATTTTAACAAATTTTGGTCTTTCATGAATATTTTAGATGTTTTTATGGTATATACATTGAGATTTGATGATTTAAAATTGATCTGAATGTATTTCAAGTTAAAAATTTTAACAAAAAAATTTCATAAAAATACTATCAAAAAATTTTGAAAAGTAATTTTTTGAAAAAAAAAAAATTAAAGTTTTGAAATACAATTTTCAGCACAAAAAAAAATAAAAAAAAATATTTTAA
Source organism: Culicoides brevitarsis (assembly GCF_036172545.1). Taxonomy (NCBI): domain Eukaryota; kingdom Metazoa; phylum Arthropoda; class Insecta; order Diptera; family Ceratopogonidae; genus Culicoides; species Culicoides brevitarsis. Next base: position 29,524,677 of record NC_087086.1, on the reverse strand, counting down.
AAAATTTTTGAAAATTCCTTGAAAAAGTAAGGAAAAGAACCAAAAAATTTGATGAAATTTTTAAATTTTGCCCCATTGAATTTTCGGCTTTTGAAATGGGGCAGGGGACAAAAACATAGAAAAAAATTTGGAGCGGCCTTAATGTAAATTATTAATTTTCCTTTTTTCTTAATTAAAAAAAATATGAAAATTAAATAAAAATTTTAAATTAAATCCCTTTCCGTGGCCAAATTTTTTTCGATTTTTTGCGCGTTTTGAAATTTCTCTTAAATTTCAAAGACCAAAATTCAAAAATATTTTTTTGTTGAAAAGCTTGAAGCCTTGGCTTTCTGAACTTAAAGTTATTGAAAAATTAGTTTTTCCAAATTTTGAAATGTCCTCCTCTGTGGACAAAACACGGAAAGGGATAAAAAAATAAATAAAATATAAATTAATTTATTTTTTTTATAAATTATTAAAAAAAATAATTAAATTCAGAAATTATTCAATAAATTTTTTAAATTAAAAAAAAAATATTGAATTATTTGGGTCTGTTTTTTATATTTTTCAAAATTTTAAAAATATCAAAAATTATATTACATTCTTTTTTTTTAAATACTATTTTTTTCATATCGAATTTGGGTCAAATGTCATTAAATAAGATAAAAATTTCAAAGAATCTCTCTTGATAATAAAATTCAAAGTAAATAAAGTGCGAAATCTAGATATAATGGTCCAATGACCTATTTTTTATGATTGATCACTGCCAACCTTATTGAGGGGACTTTTACTTTAAATATTTTGGCACCTAAAATATTAAATTTATGGGACATTCATAATATTAAAGTATCTATTTTTGAGAAAAAAAATATTTTTTTAAGATTTTTCATATTTTTGATTTTTAAATAAATTTATTAGAATTATTTTTGATAAAAAATGGATTTAAAAAAAATATTTTTACATAAAAATTAATTTTTTAATTGACTCCAAAAATATTTTTTTTTATTTAATTCAGAATATTTAATTTATTTAATGAAAAAAATCTTTAAATTGGAAAATTTTTAATCTTAAAGAATTTTATATTTTTTTTTATCCGAAAAAAATATTCTAAAATTACTTCTTGAAAGCCATTCATCTTATTTTTTGTTCAATAAGAAAACCCTTAAATCATCATTATAGCTACAAAGTCATTTCACAACCGATGCTGCCAAAGAACCACCATAAACAGCAACATCAGTTAAAAGAAAAGAAAAAACGCAAATCTGAATAAATTTATGTCGAACACAAACATTTCATGTTACATTATTATTGCTCTGCAAGCCACAACACAACGTACATCATTCGCTTGCTTGAGCATGAACTTGATATTTTTGAGAATTCTTTGCGTTCTGCCTTTGTTACAAACTGAAATGAAAAAAAAAAAATTAAAAGCAGTAAAAATGATTTACCTCTTCACACGATTAGTACTTTTTGCCCTGTGAACGCGTCGACTTTGCATGCAAATAAACCTCAAATGTCAAAGAATGCTCAATTTATATTCATTTGTGGTGCGGCAACGTTATTGGGACTCTTCCGTCTTCGCTCCAGCTCTAATCTGCATTCCACGTAATGTTATTGTGTGTATTGGGCAAATCCCATGCGACGCCTGGCATGCACACGAAATATATAATAATAATAAATTTTCTCATATTTTTATGATTTGCAAGTAATATAAACATGATAAGTTGTGAGTTTGTGCGAGACTCGGAATCAAATCATGAATACGAAATAAAATTTAGAGACAAAGGAGGAGAGAGTGGGAGAGACATAAAAATGTTATTTGAATATTAAATTTTTCCCTTTTTTTCGTAGGATCACAAATTGAAGCACATGGCCGATTTGCAACAAAGTGTCGTCACTGACCAGGACACCCGCATCCAGATCAACAACCAAATTCTGCAGTGGGAGGAAAACTTGGAACGTTTGCATTGCGAGCAATTCCGCCTCCGTTGCTACATGGCGTCGCTTCAAAGTGGCGAGCTACCCAACCCCAAGGTAAGTGGAAGATTATATCGCAAGACAACGGAATAAAAGATAAAGTAGTTATTCAAAAATTTATATCCAATCAAGTAAAGTCAATAAACCCGACATTATTTTTGTCGTCGTTTTTTTCGTTGTTGTTGTTGTTGTATAAACAAAAAGAAAGGGAATTTTTTTTATATCCGATTTTGGGAAATCGATTTTTTTCCTTTTTTTCCCTACCTAAGTAACTGAAGGAGAAGAAAGAAACATCCCGTTGTTTTTCAATTGTCAATTTTTTTCACCTGAATGACTTTCGTCTTCTGAAGGAATTTAATGATGATGGAATGTCAGTCAGTCATATGAAAAAAAAATTAGAAAAAAATATGGAATGGGATCCAATGCGGGGAGATTCGTGGAATCAGAATGCAATAAAATTCTAATAAATGTTTATGAAATCTTAAAAATAAATTCGTTCGTTTGAAGGAGCAATTGAAGTTCATTTTTAGACAAAATAAAAATAAATATTAAAATAAAATAAATTTAGAGCTCACAATTTGTAAAAATATTTTATTTAGCTTTTGGTCTTTTAGAACATAATAAATTATAAATATTATAGAAACGATGCAAAAATTGCATTTGAGTTAGCAAATATGAAGTTATTTTATGCAACATAACTGCCCTTAACCTTGTTTTTGATTTAATAATAATATCAAAAGTACATTTTCAAAGCAAAAATTAATCAAAAAATTTGATTTATGAAAATTGTAAAGAGCTCCAAGACCCTTCTAAATGAAAATTTTTTGAATTTTCATTTTTTAAAAATAATATTTTCATCTAAAAAAAAAATAAATTTTGAACAAAAATTTGGACTGCCTTATTTTTTAAATATTTTTAATTCATTTTGCATTCCAAAAATTTGAAGGTAATAAATGTTTAGCGAAACGATGCATTTCCGAGCATATGTTCCATGGAGAAAAATGTTAGTTTTGACGTCCTAAAGGTATAGCGTGAAAAAAAAATTTACATTTATTTAAAATAATTTCACTTAAGATTAACAAAAATATGCGAATTATTGAAATTTGAAGTAAAAATCTTCCCCATTTCTTTATGGAACTTCAACTGAACCAACTTCAGTACCTTCTTCAGGACTTCTGATGTTGCTATTTGGTCGACGAGAGACGCCACTTTTTATCACAAACTTCTTCACCAAGAAAAATGTTACTATTCCAACAATTACAACTCCAAGTACGACAAAAAGGATTCCCGAAATTCCATTTTCACTAAATTCATCTTCATCATCATCATCATCTTCCCAGACATTTTCACACCAAATGCTATGTAGGTCTCTGCCATTAACAAAATCTTCTAAATTCATATCAGTTATTTTAATTTCTGTGCCATTGAAAAATTCCAACATTTTTTCGATGTAAGAACAATTAAAGCGATTCATACCGATTTCCAATCTCTTCAAAGAAGGCAGCTTTTCAAAAGCTTCATAGTCTATCTCTTTAATTTTATTTAAACTTAATTCCAAAGTTGTCAGTTTTGGGAGATTTTTGAACCATGCTACGTCGACAGTTTTGAGTCCCGCACCACCTAAAGATAAAAATTGGAGATTTGTTAAACCGGAAAATGTTTTATGATTATAACCCATAAAGGCGTCGTTCAAGTACAATTTTGACAAGTTATCAAAAACTTTGAGGTCAGTTAAATCCGTTATTGGATTGCCGCCTAGTCGAAGCACTTTTAGTGTTCTTAATTTTTTCAAAGAGCTTAAAGACTCAAATGTATTGTGCTCGAGATCCAACTCTTTGATCTCGATGTCATCTCCAATCTTCAAATCCTCGAGACGGTTAAAGGGAGCTTCAAGATTTGTCATTTTCACTTCGTTTTTAGATTTTAAAGATAATTTATTGATTCCGTTGAAGGACAAATGAAGACTTTTGAATTTACTGGGAAGCTGAAGTTCAACGGTATCCAAATGATTCCAATCCAGAATGAGTTCCGCCAAGTTTTTATTATTTTTAAAGAATTTTGAATCAATAACATTGAGCTTATTATGCGAAAGATGAAGAACTTCTAAGCTAGTGAGACTATCAAAAACTTTCGGATGGATGTTTGTCAATTCATTGAACGTCAAATCCAAGTCTCTCAATGCACTAAGACCATTGAAAGCTTTCACATTAATTTCCTTAATTTTATTCTCCATTAAGTTCAGAACCCTCAACGAATCTGCTCCTTGAAAAACGTTCGCTTTCAATTCCCTTAACTCACTTGAAGACAGCGACAAAGATTTAAGCGACTTTGCTTCTGAAAATGTCTCAGGCAAAATTTCATGCATTTTACTCGGAGGAAAAGTAATTTCCTCTACTTTTGGCATTTGTGTCAGCAGCTCTTTTGGAAAGCGATAAAAATATCCGGTATGAATGACAACTTTTGTAAAATTATGTTCGTCGGCATTTGTGATTAAAAGTTGTTCTTGATGCGAATGCATAGCTTCCTTTGAATAGTTATGCGAAAGATGAAGGTCATCAATGTTGCAAATAATTGAAGTCCCATCGGGATCACAAAAGTCAAAGTGATCAGAATCGACATCACATTCTACCTCAAAAATAGAATGAGAAGTTACAAAAACATAAATCGATGTAAGATACAAAAGCGCAATTATGAGACTTTTCATTTTCGATGCGAAGTGTTTCACAATCAGAAGTAAACTGCAATGCAAAGATTCAAAGAAAGAATTCTCATGGAAGCGTAGGCGAGACATTGAATTGCATTTTATGCGATAACAGATGACTTTCAAATCGTTTTCTATAGAAATTTGTTTCGTAAGTGTTACTCATGGTTACATTTATCGATAAAGTTCTGTTCAGAATTTTTAAAGTAACTTTTTGAACGACAGCTTAATTATATTGGAAGCTTCTAGCTTCAAGGAGCATCATTTTTCGAACGAATTGTATAAAACCTGTGATACTATTGTATTGACATTGACTTGATTTAAAAAGAAATCTAAAGGCTATGTGATTAAAAACGTTAAAATAAAGTAAACTAGCCCTAAACCATTAACCATGAATTGAATAAATATATCATCTACATCAATGGGAAAAATCTGCAACCACAAGTCTTCTATTGAAGATCAAAGGGTAGAGTAAGCAGTTAGTTTTCATACTACTTACTCTACGCTTTGTTTCTCAATCAAAAATTTAAAACTATCATCATATAGACCTAAGAAGTATTAATGATCATTGTTGATCTTCCATGGTTTGTTCCTTGAAGTCATTCTTTACTGGTTAGAACAAACCATGAAAGATCTACAATGATCATTAGGTCTTCTTAGGTCTACATGATGATAATTTCAAGTCTTCAACAGAAAAAGTTGGCTTTTTGATGAAGAAAATCTTTTTTAATCCCTTTAATTCATCCCTTCGTCATACGAATATCAGCTGCGCCACGCTAGAGCCTTCCAATCGAAAACGCAACACACAACTTACTCGCAAAACAGCACAATCCACACATGTACGTGTCTTTTTAATGAGCACGAAATGCCTTTAGTGAAAAGCTGAAGAAAGTGATCTCCGTCAGATACAAATAATTTTAATTAATGTAGTCTTTATTAGATGAAAGAAATAAATAAAAATAAAAAATAATCCTCTGATCAGAAGATCACAATAGATCTCCGGACCGCGTTGATGCATCCTTAAACCTAACCTGAGAAAAGGATTCAAAAAGGAATAGATTAAACTTTTAGAACTTCAATTAACCCTTGAGGGCTTTCTCTAAAGGGTTAATTCAATTTCTATAGAGTTAATCTAATCCCTCTTGAACTCAATAGGATCATGAAATTTTCATTATCCTCATGAAGCCCAAAATCAAAGTGTTTCAACCGATTCATGTGATGAGCAAAGATGTCTTAACAAAATTGTGTCAGAAAAATCTTTAGGAGTTTCATGAAACTGTAAGTTTTTGAATTCAAGTCAAACCTGATGATGAAATAAACCTCATTTCAGGTTCAGGTTTCAGGTTCATTTCATCATCAGTTTTGACTTGAATTCAAAAAATCACAGTTTCATGAAACTCCATGAGGATATTTCTGACACAATTGCGCTAAAAAATCCCTGCTCATCACATGAATCGGTTGAAACATCCCAATAAATAAATACAGCAAAAGAGATCAATTGACATCTCTTTTATATCAAATCAACCATTTTATTAGACGAAATGACTTTTCTTCTCGTCCATAGCGAGATCCCGAAACAAAAGACACACGCAAAAAATGCCCTTTTCAGTTTTTATGACACTTTAACGACAACAGCTTGCCTGGAGTGTCATTTAAGTTCTCTCTCTCTCGTGTTTTTTTGCTGCCGTTCAAAGATCCTATCTTTGTCGTTTTTCATCTTCTGCTCATCTTCATCTGCAGCACAGCCCAAAGAAGATGACGAAGAAAAATATATTGAAAATCAAAAAGTTTTTTTTTGTGTGTACTTATTATTGGAGGACATTGTATCATCAATAGATAACAACACAAAGGACGACAAAAAAGGGTTTTCACTGCAGCAAAAAAAAGAAAGAAAGATAACTTTGAGCCACTTCTGTCGGTTGTTCACAAGAAAAAAGGAGATAGACATTTTTTGACATACTGACTCCTTTTTACACCTCTTTCTTTTTTTTCGTTGAAGAGCTTTCGAGGATTCCAAAAGCTTAGAAATTGATTAAATTTCAAGTTGAAACGCCTGAAAGCCTGACAGACACAAACAACAAGAACTTTAAGTGGATTTTAAGCCTTTCAATCAAACATTTGTTTGTCTGTCTGTCTCGACGTGCGGCGTAGTGCGAGAGAAAGTATCTAGACACCCACTCAAAACGCCTAAAAAATAAAAAGAATCATTAAAATTAAATTTGATATTTTTGTCTTGTTTTGTCTAGCGTACTCAAAAATATTCCAGCAGGCAATGTACGAGCGAAATTTCATTTAGAGAACGGCAACAACACGCCATGAATTGAATAGCATCCATTTTTGACTAGCATTTCTGGCATGTTTTCCGAAAAATGTTCAATTGTGTGATATTCTATACCTCAGTCAGTCAGTTAGTTTTTGAGGATGTGATTTTAACACCACACATTCGTTCGTTCGTTGCTTTTCTGAAAAACAATACACTCCGCTCACTCGTCATATATAATAATAATAATAACAATGATAATAAACAAACAGAGGAGAAAAGTTCTCATATTGTTTAAATAACGCTCGCAAACAACATTCGATTCGGAATAGAAGCAGAAAAAAAAATGATGAGGATAGTGTGTCACTTTAGCACCATACTGTGAAAATTAGGAGAGATATGCGATGAAATTTCAGGCAAGAACGTGCAGATGAATGATAATTTAGGGAATTTTAAGTGGCATTTGTTTCTGATTATGATGAGCGGTTTGATTTTTCATCTTTCTCTCGTCTCTTTCGATTTTAAATTGGAATTTTATGACTGAGTTGGACTCCTTTTTTTTTGTTGATGTTGATCAATAAAAGTGCTTGTGAAACTAAGTTTTATCATTATCATTAAAGACGAAGTTTCCTGCATGCTTTTTTTTGCCTCTACTACAGAAGTTGGTATTGTTCTATTTATCTGTTCCGTTTTTTGTGCTGTTTCTTTGATTGTGTGCCATCAGAAGTGATGAGCCAGCGAGAGATGAAAAGTTAAGGGGAAAGTCATGGTTTTAGTTGAGGATTTTTTTGAGCGTATTTTCGGTTAGAATTTAATTTTTTTTTAATTTTCGAACTTTTGTTACTCAAATTTTCATTTTAAAAAAAATAAAATTTTTAATTAAATTTTAATAATTATTTTTGTTTTTATTTTTTGAGAAATTTAAAAAATTTGGAAAATTTCCTATGAAAATTTAACTTTATTTTTAGACCTTCAGAGTCTTAGAAAAAAAAACATTTTATTTTCTCATTGAGTTTTTAAAGTACTTTTTATCAATAAAACAGTTCAAAATAAATAAACTGAAAGAAAATTCAAAAGAAATAATTTTTAATAAATTTCTTTAGAAATTTTTTTTTTAATTTTTTTATTTAAAATAAATATTTTCAAAATAAATAAACAAAAAAAATCAAAAGAAATAAAATAATAATAAATAAAAATTTTAATAAAAATTCCTCAACATTATTTTAAAACATTCTGATTTTTTTAATATCAAAATTTAAATCTTGAAGACTCAAGTTAGAATTTTCAGTTTTTATCAATAAAACTCCAACTCGAGTTTTTGACCTTTAAATTTTGCTATTGAAAAAAATTCAAAATATTTTAAAATAATGTCAAGGAATTTTTTTTTTTAAAAAATTTATGATTATCAAGTTAAAATTTTCAGTTTTTAGTTTTCGACCTTTGAATTTTGCTATTGAAAAAAATCAAAATATTTTAAAATAATGTCAAGGAATTTATATTAAAAAATTTATTTATTAATTATTATTTTTTTTCTTTTGTTTTTTTTTTTGTTAATTTATTTTGAAAATATTTATTTATTTAAAAAAAATTGTAAAAAAAAAATTTTTTCTAAAAATTTACACAAAATAATTTTGAAAAATTAATAATTAGGTAAAAAAATAAAATTTAAGTAATTTAAAATTATTTTTAAATTTAATTTTTTTGTTAAAATTTTCAATTTTTAAAGTTTTTTCAAAAATTTTTTAATTCAAATTTAAAGTTGATGATTTTTAGTGAATTTAAAAAAAAAGTCTCATACATGTGAAAAGACATAAAAGCCTCAAAAACCACTTTTTTTCATTTAATTTCATGAAAAAAAATCCAACAACAGAAAAAAACATATCATAGAAAATTATTTTCCAGCGTTCGTGTGCTCCAATAGTTCTTTGTATACCCCACGCGTACATAATAAAAAATATTTTTCTCTTCACTTTTTTTTTGTTCATCAGCACCGAGTCGCAATGTTCACAAATAGTCTCACTATCATCATCAAGAGCTTTGACTATATCTTTTGTTTTTCGCATTTTTTTTCCTTTTTTTTTGTATGTGATATGTACAAAAAAAAACTCTTCTTCTCCTCTTTTGATATCCTTTTCATTTATTTTTTTGTCCCTCTGTTTTGCTCCTCGTGCGTGTTTCTGCAGTAACAAAGCCATAGACAAACATTTCAACCACTAATAGTGTACCTGTGGACTGCCATTCGCTCGCTCCCTCCGTCTGTGTATCTGTGATCTGTGTAATTATGAAGCAACGTTGCCAGAGAGAGAGAGAGAGAAAAAAAAGTAGGAAAGATAAAGAAACATGAAAATAGTCAGAAAATAATTCCCCATGTGGTTAAACAAAAACAATTTCATTTCACAACTCCTTTAGAGACTTTAAAAGTTTATTGTTTTATATATTTTTGTGTGTGTTTCATCTTTTTTCGCTCCGTCTCTCTGTTTGGCAGAGACGACATTATTTGCACAATAAAAAATAATAACTTCAACATCAGCTTATCAAATGATAAATTTATTTAAAGTTTTTGACAACTTACTGGGCGTCTCCATTATCACAAAGTTTCTTTTTATGTTTATTTATTCAAATGAACGGTAAATAAAATAGAAATTTATCGCCACAAGACAACAACAACAACAACGACGACGACGTCGACAAATGTGGGACAAATTGTTGCTGAACATTACTTGCCAAGAAGCACTATCTAGGAACGAGAGACGAGCAGCTAAAGCCTTCTTTTGTTTTTACTTTGCATAAAAGTATCTTATGAATTATGCATTTTATAAGATGTGTCTATCTTGGCATACACGAAAAATTTAAATGTTATTCTTACACTCTCTCTCGACTAAATAGAAGAACTCCCAAGCAACGCCGACGCGCCATAAATAAAAGCAGCAAATTTTTTTCCTTGCTTTCGAGACAAACACGAAACGTTGACATAAATTCAAAAAATAAAATAATAAATTTTCTCATCTTTTTTTCCTCGTATCATTACAGTCATTACTGACACACGTGTCACGGCCAACGAAGAACATCCTGAATAAATTAGGCGTTTTCACCGTTTCATCATTCCATGCATTTATTTGTGCAAGGTCGCCGTCGCTGTTGAACAATTTGCTCGCAGGACGCGGCGCAACGAAGCGTCGACCGCCATTGTTGTCGCGATCGAATAGTGGATCGAGTCGACGATCGATGCAGGTAAGTTTTGAATTATTTTTATGGATTTTCAATATTTTGTTTAAAAATATTTGAAAAATTAAGTTCGTTCCTGTTTTGCATCCAGAGGAGATAAATTCAAAAATTCGAATTCGAAAAAACCGTTAAAATATTTTTTAGGTTCGTTCGATGAGCTAAATTCTTAAATACAGAACTTAAAAAAAATATTTTTTTTTACTGGAGATAATACTCAAGCTATAAATTAATAAACATAAAATGAACATTTTATTAAAACAATTCTAACTAAAAAAAATTACAAAACTCAAAATTAAAATTAATATCAAAAAAAATTAAAAGCTTCGTTCGATAGGTCAATGTCTAAATATATATATACAAGAAATTTTTTTTTTTAATTTCTATTAGTATATTTAAGTCTTTCAAGAAATTCACTGAAAATGATAAAAATTGACAAACTCAACTAATTTTCAAATTTGAAATTATGACCGTTAAAATTTGAGATCAAGGTTCGTTCGAAAGATTAAATCAATATTTTTTGATTTTTGTCAGTTTTCGTTTCAAGTTTAAATTTTTCGAATGTTTCTGAGTAATTTTTTAGAAACACTTTTGAAGAATATTTTCAAAAAAAATCAAAGAATATTTTTTTTAATGGCTTCGTTCGTTAAGCTTATATTTAAAAAAATGTCTTAGATTCGTTCGTTAAGCAAATTTGGAAAAAAAATATTTTAGAAAAAAAAGCTTCGTTTGATAAGCAAAATTGGGGAAAATACTTCTGAGCTTCGTTCGTTAAGCAAATTTGAAAAAAAATCTTTTAAGCTTCCTTCGATAAGCATAATTGGGGAAATACTTCTGAGCTTCGTTCGTTAAGCCAATTTGAAAAAAACAATCTTTTAAGCTTCGTTCGATAAGCAAAATTGGGGAAAATACTTCTGAGTTTCGTTCGTTAAGCAAATTTGAAAAAAAAATCTTTAGGCTTCGTTCGATAAGCAAAATTGGGAAAAATATTTCTGAGCTTCGTTCGTTAAGCAAATTTGGAAAAAAATCTTTTAAGCTTCGTTCGATAAGCAAAATTGGGGAAAATACTTCTGAGCTTCGTTCGTTAAGAAAATTTGGAAAAAAATCTTTTAAGCTTCGTTCGATAAGCAAAATTGGGGAAAATACTTCTGAGCTTCGTTCGTTAAGCAAATTTGGAAAAAAAATCTTTTAGAAAAAAAGCTTCGTTTGATAAGCAAAATTGGGGGAAATACTTTTGAGCTTTGCTCATTAAGCGAATATTTAAAAAAAAATCCTTTAACGAACGAATTAAGCAATTTTCAAAAAATGGGAGCTTCGTTCGTTAAGCAAATTCAGAAATGAAAAAAATCTGAGCTTCGTTCGATAAGCAAAATTGGGGAAAATACTTCTGAGCTTCGTTCGTTAAGCAAATTTACAAAAAAAAAAAACATCTGAGCTTCGTTCGATAAGACAACCTCAATAAATCATCCTCCGAACACTCCCTAACATCTTTTTAATAAATATAGCTCATTTCCGTTGAATAAAAAATCCTCTAATTCGACAAATCATTAACAATCAACTCTCAAGCAATTTTTCACTCAAAAAAAATTGACAGACAACCCTCTTCAGAGCCATTTTCCATTCAAAATCCACTCAAAAACGACACTGTCACGCACTGATTATTATGCTCTTCTCTCCAGTACATATAAATAATTCAGTATTGCGGTTAAAAGTTCGAGCCAAACACAAAAAGAAAAAAAAAAAACTGAAGACGAAAAAAAATGTCAATTCGCTGTTTTTCTTCATTCATCTCCGGCACTCTGCTTGCCTCTTCTCCATCACTAAAAATATATAAAAATTCTTACCTACCTATAAATAACCTTGTTTGTAGTTAATTCAAGTGGAAATTTTCTGATGTTTTTTTTTTCTTCTGCTTCGTCTTCCTTTTCACTGCTGCCTTGTCAACGTTATTTTGCTTGCTTGCCCGATGATTGTCCACAAATGAAAATTAAGGGAAAAAAACAAACAAATTCATTGCACACACACCGCTCACAGTCACACACGATTTCGCTTCGATTATTATTATTTTTATTATGAGAGATTTTTTTTTTCGTTGTTTGACAAAGTTGTCTGCCGAAAATTTATTAGAGCGAAAGTATATTATTATTATATATCGGAGCAATTTTCCAATTTGTGTGCATTCATTTTTAATCAAATACGTTAGCGGGAACTGGCGGCGCGCGAGGTTACAATGCAAATAATGACTTTTTTCGGCAGCGTCGCGTTGTTATTACGAACAAAAGGCACACAAATTATGGTCGAGCACTAAAAATGGAAAATAGACGCATGTGGAGGAGGATAAGCTGAAAGGTACACAATGTTATTGCGGTGTGTGATGGTTCGCTTTTGATATTCATGATAATATAATGATGTGGATGATGATAACAGAAATATGTAGCATGGCGGGGAATTCTCTTGAGGAAAATTATTAGAAAGGCAGGTGAAAATATATATTTTATCACTCCATGTCGTTCTTTGAATAAAATATCATAATAACCTTTTCTGCGTAAATTGTGAAAAAATTGTGTTTCGCCAGCTGAAAAAATTTCGCGAAAAAAAAATTTATTTTTTTTCAAAAAATAAGAAAATTTATGGAAAAATAAATTAACTAAAATATTAAATAAAATTTATTTAAAATATTTTTTTTTTATTTAAATAAATTATTTTTTTTTTATTAAGATTTCAAACAAAATTACATGATTGAAAATCGAAAACAATATTTAACATAAATTTTAATGGAAAATTTTGTTATTTTTTCAAATTGAAAAAACATTATTGGCTCGTAAAAGAAATTTTTAATTTTAATCTTCAAAAATAAAAAAAATATTAATATGTTGTCGGTCAAATTAAAAATTAATTAAATAAAAAAATATTTTATAAAAATTAAATTCATTATTTTTTTTCTAGTGGATCTTGCATAAAATTAAAAAAAAATAAATTTAAATAAAAATATTCGAATTATAAAAAAATAAATATTTTCAATTTAAAAAAATTCTCTTTTTAGAGATTATTGTTTTATTTTAATTTTTTTATAATTTTTAATTTTTTTTTTATTTTTTTAATTTTAAAATATTTTTCACTAAAGAAAAAAAAATATATTTGTGAAAATATTCTAAAAATAATTTTTAATGCTATTTTTGTTTATAAGAGAAAAATATTAAAATTAAATTTATTAAATTAAATTTATTTAAAATTTTTTAATTAATTTTTAAAATTTATTAATTAATTTAAATTAAATAAATTTTATTTTATTAATTTTTAAAAATTATTTTTATCATTTTTGGTGATGATTTTTGTGATTTAATATTTATAAAAATAATAAAAAAATTTTTTAAATTTTTAATTCTCGCAAAAAATTTTGGTTTTCGAGACACCATGAAATCCCAATTTTTTTAATACTGATACACTCACATGACATGTCGTTTATTATTATTATTTTAGAGAGAATGCGAGATAATATTGTGATGAATATTGTAATAACTGAACATGAATGTTGTTTAGCTGGCAAACATGTCGTCATCATCATTAAACCAACTTCGAGTTGTTGTATCAGATTTCTAATAATAATAAAAATAATGAAACCGACGATCGTCGAAAATTGTTTGGTTAGCGCTCAAACTTATTTGCGAGTAGTACTTTGCGGTATCCCCGATAAGTGCTTGTTGCAGCGAAAATTTCATCAACCAGACGTCTCCATCTAGCAATAAAAAAAATTAAGCTCCTCTCCAAACAACAAACAAAACAAATGAATCTCGCGAGCAGCGAACGAACGACGGAATAATGATTGATGGCCTCTTGCTCCGATTTATTTGCATCACAATACACACACGTTCCAATTCTCAATTCAGCAGAAATTCTAATCGCACTCGCAGGAAAAGCCAAAACTATTTACAAATGACTTATTGATGACGACGGTTTGCGTTGTTGGGGTGAATTTGTGTATTTATGCATGAGAATTTGTCAGCGAGCGACGTGCGAAGAGACACGCATGCCAAGGACGAAATGCGAAGTAATGATGTTAGTTTTAGCTGAAGGTACTTTTATTACGGGGGAAGTTAATCTTGACGCACTTTGCGAAAATTGTTTGGTTTGCGGGATCAATGCATGATTGATGATGTAACGCGAGGATTATCAGTGGAAAATGGCTCAAAATCGGAATTGTTGGCATGACGAGGTAGAGAAACGCAATAAAAAAAGTTTTAAATTCAATATTTTGAGAGGTTATCGTGTTTTGGCAGACAAAAAGCGATTGAATTTGATCATGACAGACATTTTTTCGAGGCTTTTATGTTAAAAAGTGGGAAAAATGTGTAAATAAAAGAACATTAAAGGGAGATTTTTCGATGTTTTTAATATTTTTTGACAAAAATTGACCTTTTTAAATTTAATTTACAATAAAAAAATATTTTTTTCAATTTTATCTTATTAAATATTTTAATAAAAAATAATTTCTATGATTTTAAAATCATTAAATTGATGAAAAAAAATTATTCAACGCCATGGAGAAAAAAGTTGTCTAAAATATATGGTAGAATTCTTTTTATATTAGATTTTTTAAATAATTACTTTATTAATTATTTTAAAATAATTATTTTTTAAATAAAAAAAAATTAAAAATTAAATTAAAAAATTCTTTTTAAATTAAAATTTTAAAATTATAAAAAAATATAAAATTGACAAAATTTTCAAGATTTCGATTCAAGATAAAATTCAATCTAAATTTTTAATAAATTTATTAAATTTTAATTTTTAAGCTAAAAATTCCATTTTTTCAGCAAATCTTAAAAAAATAATCAATATTTAAAAAAAATCAACCCTAAAATTATTTTTCCCAAAAATAAAAGTTTTAAGCTCGAAAAATCCGTTTCTGTCAATAAAAGTTTAAAAAAGTGTCCTGATAAACTTTTTCAATTTTCTACTGCTAAAAAATTCTCGTCGTAACTTGATAAAGTGTACAAATTTGAATCACAATTAAGCTTCTCTTCGAATTTTTTCGTCATTAAAACGGTCTCCTCTTCAAACGCAAATCAAAAATAAAAAAAAAACTTGAAAAAAAGCAAAACAGGAACGAAAGTATATCAATTAATATGCCAATTTAAATTGAATCTCACACATTCTACCTCTTTTTTATTCCTTTTTCTCTTCGCTACTCGCGCATTGCTCTCTCACCCGATGTTTTATTGACTCTTGCAATTGATTTGAAATCGGATTGAAAAAAAAAAACAAAAAAAAATTGAAATATCAGATGAATTCACGCGATGATCCAGAAAAAACATACAAAGTTGCTGTGCCAGATAATCAATATGTGACAGTATATTTACGGGATGCCATGTCTGTGGAGGAATTTTTGGCATCGGCATGCGCTCGCAAAAATTTGAATCAGATGGAGCACTTTGTGCGTGTCAAGAAGCGACGTGACATGGAGGATCACAACTACTTTGTGCCACACCGGAATGACTTAATTGAGACATTTGTAAGTATTTGCGAATTTTTTATTTATTGCTTGATTATTTTTTTTTTATTTTTTCTCAAAGAAAATGTGTTTAAAGGATTTTAGGACGATACAAAAGTTGAAAATGTTTTTAAGAATTAAAATTAAGTTTTTTATCTCATATCGAATAGAAAAGAAATTTTCTTAAAATTTTGCGTCAATATTGAAATTATTAAAATTAAATAAAATTAATTAAAATAAATAATTTTTTTATTTAAATTAAAAATTATTAAATAAATTGATTACAAAAAATTAATTAAATAATTTAAAAAAAAATTAATTACCAAATTAAAAATTATTAAATTGACTTAAAATAAAATCAAGAGGGTTTTTTTCTTCATTAAATTCATAAAAGTTATAATTTTTTTAATGATTTTTAACAAAAAAAAAATTGAATAATTGAGAAAAAATTAAATTTAAAGCTCATGTAACGGTAAAATTTGATCTTTAAAAAAATCAGGCAAAATTAAATTTTTTAATAGTTTTTTGACTTAAAACCTTAAAAGTAAATAAAAAATCAATAAATTTAGGGTTTTTCATAATTTTTTTACAAATTTGGAACAAAATTATGAAAAAAAATTTAAATAATTACCTAAATAAATAAAATTTAATTCAATTAATAAATACAACATGAAATTTTTTTTTAAATAATTAAAAAAAAAATAAATAATTAAAAATTAAATTAAAATAAATTAGTAAAATTTAATAAATTTAAAAAATTAAAAAAATTTAAATTAATTAATAATCGAATTTAATTATAAAAATTAATTAAAAAAAAATAATTTAAATTAAATTAAATCCGAATTAAATTAAATTAATTTAAATTTAAAAAATTAAATTAAATTAATTTAAAAAATTGAATAAATTCTCGGACTTTTACTCAAACTGAATTAAAAATTAATTATTTTTTTTTTTTATTTAAATTAATAAAAAAAATTTAATAAAATTTTAATTATTTTTTTTTTTATAAAAAATTGCATTTCTTAAAAATTTCTCAAAGAAAAAAAATCGAAAATATTTTTAATAATTGCCTCAGCCTTATTTTCTTTTTGAAAAGCCGAAGAAAAATTTATTTATCGACAAAGAGATTTGTCAATATGTTCCCTTTTTCTCCTTTTTTTACCGCACCTAACAACTTTCAATATAATAATAAGAATTTCTTTTCTTCCTTTTTTATTTTTTTCCTTCGTCTTCCATCCAGTTGCACACGCACGAGATCGTAGAGGTATGTGCCAAAATATTATATCAAGTCGAGATACAACGAAGTACACTTGATCAAATGTGGGGTTTTTCTGTCGAAGCGGAACTTATTGAGAATGCGGATCGTCAAGATGAGTTGTGCTGCTACGTTAGTCGTGTCGAAGATAAAAGTGTTGCTATGCAAAATGGTAAGTGATTTATTATGTATTTTTTTCCTACTTCTTGCGTCACCCCTTGTGCTTGCGTCGTCTTTGTGTCGACGCGAAATTTATCAGATATCAATTTTATTGTTCATTGCTCCTCACTCCGTGCCGTGTTGTAATGTATTCAGCCATAAATTCATCCGAAAACTATAAATCTCGAGGTGACGAAGGTAAAACTCCCCGTTCTGATAACTTTTGATCCTCTTCCTTTTGGCGAACGTCGTGTGTCGAGTGTCATGGCAACCCCTAAATTAAATTAAAAAGTTTTTGTGGTTACCTTTATTGTATTAGATAGCAAAATCCGAAATGCTCCGAAAAAAAAAGAGAAATACTTTCTCTATGACTTAATTCCGCAAAAATTTGTACAAAAACATTTTCCTGAACATTTACAATTAAATACATCACACACATGCGAGCACACAAGTTTAATCAAACAAAAATCCATTCTCTTTCACATCACGTAGTCCGCACTAAAGCAATTACCTTTTAATGTGAACAAGGTTAGCTTCGAACCGACTACTGTTCGATCTAGATGCGAAATAGGAGCAAATAACCAAAAATACCGAACACACACACACACACGAGAAAAGAAAAATTAATTTGGAATTTATTTAGCATGTTTTGATACAACAACATCGACGAACGGAGAAAAATGTCTTCTTCGCAGATGAATTTATACGAAAAAGTTACATCAATCATGAAAACGGGAGTTTAATGGAATTGGAAAGGGACGAATGGACATTAAAGCGTGTTTACGGAGTAAGAGATAGCTCGTTGATGCAAGAAAATGGCCCATTAATTCGATTGGAGCGCAATTAAAGGGACAAAACTTCGATCGCAACGAGATAGCGACAGAAATTAGGAAAAATTTGAGGGAAATTAAATGAAAATGAACATAAATCACCTTTGAGGCAAAGAAAAATTCTTAAAGAATCAGAATTGTTGCCGTAAAAAAATTTTTTTTTAACCAAAAATTGAAGTTAAAATTCTCAAATTTGGCTTTAAAGTTGAAAATTTGTAAATTTTTTGAATAATTTTTTTATTGTTTTTATTCAGAAAAATTCTTTAAAAATCAGATTTTTTGCCAAAAAAAAATTTTCATGTAAATAATTAAATTAAAAATGCTAAAAATTTTGCTTCTAAGGTAAAAATTTTTTAGAAATTTATTTTTTTGGTTAAAAGCACATTAAAAGAAATTTTGTTTTTTGCTCAATTTTTAATATTTTGTTAGTAAAAATTTTGAAAAATTAAATATTTTCATCAATTTTTAATATTTTGCTAAGAAAAATTAAAGAATTAATCTCCAAATTAATTAAAAAATATTAAAAATTTAAACCTTAAATATTTTTTTATTAATTAAAAATTTTTAATTAATAAAAAATGCTCTAAAATTTTCTTTCTAACGCTTTTCGTGAAATTTTATTAAAAAATATTTAAAAAAAATTAAAATTGGAAAAAATAATTAATAAAAAGTAGTAAAATTGCTGCAATAAAAATCAGATAAAAAATTTAAAAATTTTAATAAAATTCAGTAAAATAATTTTTTTGTCAAAATTTTAAAAATTAATCGTAAAAATTAATTTGACAATTTTTTGGCTATAAAAATATTCCTTAAAATGAAAAAAATGTACAAATTTCTTTTTAGTACAATATTTAGTACTTTACATCTGAATTTTACAAAAATCATAAATTTTCTTCAAAAAATGGAAGAAAAGTAACAAAATCTCATGAAAAATTTATTTTTGTCAGTTTTAAATTAAAATCTTCCTATGGCTAAAAATGCATAAAAATTATTATTTGACATCATAAAAAAAGTGAAAAAAAATAAAATTTTATTTTAAAATAAATTTTTTTTTCAAGTATTTCTTTAAAAAATCACTCACCCAAATGAACTTCATCCATAAAACAAAATTTTACCTTTTTTGTCAATCTAAACAACACTCGAAACGCACTTCAATTCATTCCAATCCAAAAATCTTCATAATATTTGAACAATCTCGATCCATTGCAGCTGCAGCTCGTCACATTTCGAGTTAAAATGAAAATTTTGCATGACACTCGACCAGTGGTAGTAGTCCACTCACGCAATCCAAACATTAGTTGCCCAAAAATCTCGATTTTTACATCCAAAATCCATTTTGGCAAAACATGAAACAAATTTTGAGCATTGTTACAAGTTTTATGGGGTTTTATTGACGAGAGCTCTTAAACTAACATTTTTTAGTTTTTGCGACAATAACAACAACAACAACTTCCACAAATGACATAATGACGACGGCGTCGGCCGAACGCAATATTTTTCCATGTATGTCTTGATTGATTTGCAAGACGTGACCCAGTTACAAACTGTCTCTCTCTCTCTCGTTCTCATCCTCCGTTTTTTTTTATCCGCATGTTTTTTTGCGCTCTATAAGTTTTTTTCCCTTTTTTTATGCGCAAACAATATTTTGATGTGTTTTTCGTGTTCAGCTCGTTGATAATAACAAAATAATAGCTAAGAGGAAAGTAGTTGCGGAAAAAAACTCACAGAGAGTTTTCGTCTAAGTAAACAACTTTCTGGCAATTACTTCGTCAAATAATTTTATCGTCATCGGGTGGATGGCGGCAGAAGATGCGAAGAAAATATTTATTTGTTTGTATTTTTAAAAGCTCTCAGTGACATGTATTAATGCGATAATCTTTAATGAAATTCTCTGTTTTTACTTCTCGTTATTTGTCTGATATATAATTTTTTACAAGTGACAAGTCCCATTTGCATAACATCATCTTGTGCCTCCGAGAAGACAATTCATGGCGCGCGGCAAGATAAATGTGAGTCTTGTTGATGATGACTATCAAAAAATGCTGTTGATTTAAAAATAAATGTTTGGAGTAAGTGAGGATGAGAAAGCAGGGATGTTGAGCGCAATGATGAGCAAAATTCCATTTTCTTGTAGTTTAATGAGTTTTTAAATAGCGAGAAACAAAACAAAATTAATGGAATTTACATTAGAAAAGAAAATTAAAATCAATTTTACTCAATGGAAGGCAATAGAAGAATTTTTCACATTTTAGTACTCCTCAATGTGACATGTAGACAGACAGACAAACACAATGGACATACTTATTATTTATTCTAAAAATGCAACAAATAATGAATATTTTTATGATTATTTCTTGCATTTTAAGAAATTTTAGACAAAAATTAATATGTCTTGTGTTTGTCTGTCTGTCTAAATGTCATATTGAGGAGTACTAAAATGTGAAAATTGAATCTTTTAGCCACTCGTTTAAGTAAATTGATTTAAATTTTTGTCTCAAGTTAAATTTCTTTAATTTTGTTTATTTTTTGATTTTTAAAAAATCATTAGAAAACAAGAAAATTGAATTTGACTCACATTTATAGTGAGTGATACACGTTGAACCTTAAACTTACGTTGAGCCTAAAAATTTTAATTTAATTGAAGTATGCTTAGAAAATAATTTTACTCAATTTATGATGAAATAAAAATCAGTCGAGTGATTAAAACAAGTAAACACGTAGTTTTAATATTTCCGCTACACATTCTTCAAAAATTGAGGAGTACTAAAATGTAAAAAAATAAAATATGTGGACTAAAAAATTATTGTTTTCTATCAAATTACCTTTAAGTTTAAGTCTAAAAAATTTTAAGAGTAGACTTTCAATCTTTAATACTAAAATTTGACTTTTTGATGAATTTTCTGTACCTATTTAAAATTTATAATTTTCTATAATTTTTTTTCTAAAAAATCTTCAAGGAAAAGTTATTTCTCAATTTTTGGTAATTTTTTACTTAGAAAAATTTCAAGGCAAGGTCATTTAATTATTTTGACAAGAAAAAAATTGACTGATTTCTGAATTTTTTTCTAAGAAAATTTACAATTTGAGCAATTTAAGAGTAACTTTTGTTTTAAAAAGTACTCACTAATCGGATTTTTATTTTTAAAAATTTGACTTTTTGACTATTATAATTTAAAAATGAATAATTTTTAAATCAAAAATCACATTTGACCTCAAACTGAAAATTTTCTTACAAAAATATCAGAAATCTGTCACTATTTTTCTTGCTCAAAATCAATAACTGACCTTCCCTTGAAACTTTTCCCAGAAAAAAATTACCAAAAATTGTCGCAAATTAATTCGCCATCCCTGTCGCGTACACTTGAAACAACAAAAAAAGGATGTCCACATGATCTCTTGGCACTCTAGCGCTCTCGTGCCTTTGCTACTCCGGTGTTTGTAACTAATGAGCCAACAGATATAAGTCATGTATCCTTCTTGTTTTCTGTTGTTGTTTACATTTTAATTAAGACGATATCTCTCCGAAGTGCGATAAAATTTTTGTGTGTTGTGCTTCCGTGTTGTTTCTACGAGCTGTCATCTTACATCTTCATTAAAGTTGTTTCTTCGTCGTCGTCGTCGTCACACTCAGCAAAGTTGAAAAAAAACGGAAGGAAACGAAAATGAATATAAATATATATAAGACGAAAAGCGAAGAACTCACACGAAAACAAAAAAAAAATTGTATAATGAAGAAACAACACAAATAGAAATTTTATTCTTTCTTCTCTCTCTCTCTATCTATCTTCTAATTGTTTCGGAATGATTAAGTGTTTGTACTTTTTTCCCCTTTCTCCCGTTACTTGCCGCGTTTTCGTCATTATTCAAACCTTATCTGGCAAATATGTCGGAGATTTTCGGTCATTAAGTACCTTTTTTCGCGCGCTAGTTGTGCCTACCGAATAATTGTTAAATAGATCCAGAAACAATTATAATCACCATGGATGATTGACTTTTATTACAACAACCCCCGAAAAAAAAAATAACGGCAGATTTTTATCAAATTCAGCTAAAACGACGCTGCAGCAGGAGGAAAAAAATTAAATAAAAATCTTATTAAATTCCTCGCTTTTTTTCTTCGTCGCTCCTTTCAAACCAATCTTTTCAATCATTTATAAAGCTTCTCTTTAGCCCGCCCGTGTCTGTGTTCATCGCTCGCACAATGGAAGAAATTTATTGGAATCTTTTTCTTTTTTGCGCCCGGAACGTGTAATCTCAATGATAAAATGCTTATCTCGTTCCTTTTTCCTTTTGTACCTACCTCCTCTGTGTTTATCCGTTTTTTTTTTGTTTCGCGTGTGAGACAGAAGTCTGTCTGGATTTGAACACAAGAAGAAAATTCTTTTAAAACGGTCAATATATAAAAAGAAATCGATTTTTAAGGATTCATTCAAGTACATTTTCGATTATTTGTGAAGTTTTCTATTTTAGAAGACAAAAAAATTATAAAAATTCGTTAAAATTGAGCTAAAATCATAAAATTTTAATTTTAAAAATTTTATTTTATTTAAAAGAGGATAATTTTTTTTACAAAAAGTAGAAAAATTCTTAAAAATTCCAGGATTTTAGTCAAAAGTTTTAATTTGGCACTCTCAAAAAAAAATATTTATTTTTAAATAATAAAAATTAAATAATTAGGTAAATGATTTAAATTTTAAAAAATATTTTTTTAAAATTATTTTACTTAATTTAAATTATTTTTAATTTTTTAATAATAAATATTTATTTTATAAAATTATTAGAAATTTTGAAATTATAATCAAAAATTTTTATCTGGTTATTTTTTATGTCAAATCATTTAAATTTTTATTCCAAAAAAAATAAAATTTTAAAAATTAAATAATAATAGTAAAATTTAATTTTTTTAGTATTAAATATAAATTTGTAAAAATTAATTTAATTTAATTTTTAATTAAATTTTTAAAAAAATTTTATTTAATTTAATTAATTTTATTTTATTTTTATTTTCAATTATGATTTTTTTTTAATTTATCCCAAAGTTAATTCTTTTAAATTTAAAAGAACAATTTAATTTAAATAAAAACAAAACAAAAATAATAAATTTTACGCATTTTTAATGAATTTTTTATTTAAATTAAAAATATAAAAAAAATAAAATTTGAAAATTGCTTTCACGAACATTTTGTTCAACAAAAATTCATATTTTAAAAAATTATGATTCTAAAACTCAAAATAGATTTTTTAATATTTTTTTTTAATTTGTGGGTTATATATTTTAAATTTTTACTGAAAATTTTATGAAACTTAGTTTTTTTTAGTGAAATTCCCAAAGAAAAAATTTAAAAATAATTCTTTGTTACTCTTCACAATAAATTCTCATTTTCTAAACCACGTTTCAGACAGTCGCCAAACCACACAAAACTCGATTTCCCGTTTCGCAAAATCTAACCGAAAGCTATTAATTATCTCATTGAACGATATCGTGTTGTGTGTGTGGGGGAAGGTTGAATAATGACAAAGTAACTGCATATTTTCTCATTGTTCTTTTGACACCAATTCCATTCTCCGCAAATAGCAACAACTATTTTGCAATACAAAAGCAGCGCGTCGTATGGCTGGGTGGGTGAGCAATGAACTCTGTCCATTATTATTAAATATCTGTATCATTTCATCATTCCATTATTATATCGGCATAATTTTACCTTTTGTACGAGAGAGAATCCCTTCGTCCTCATCCAATGGATACCCAATAAATATATATATGAAACATCTCGCTTTTATCTGAAATATTTATCATTATACTCAATGGCCTTTTTCTTCATTGTTTTGCATTTATTACACGAACAACAACAACAACAACAAACACCACAGGAATCATAAAAGGAGATGAAATAATGGTAATCAATGGTGCAATTGTCTCCGATCTCGATATGATGTATTTGGAAAGTGTGCTGCAAGAGGAGCAAGCTCTCTGCATGATGATGAGGTAAGTTATCCTATTTTTTTTTCTTTTTCCTTCTAGCCTCGTTGAAGTAATCAACTTTGTCCAATTTCGTTAGAAAATTGAGATAAAGCGAGTTGTAGAGAGATAGAAAAAACAGAAATTTAACCGCATTAAAAGTGAGACGTGATTCAATTATTTACTATGCTCCGTTTTCGATGCGATGCGATGCGACGCTAAAGCAGCGAAAGGCTTCCAAGCCTTTTTTTGTGTGATAAAATTTAATTGAAAATTGCTAGTAACCGACCGAACCAACGTTAATCCAGTACAAAGTTTGTGCGAAAGTTTGTCAGTCGCACAGAAAAAAAAATCAAAAACATTTTTAATTAAGCCATCGCTGCTCGTCGTCGTTTGGTGGCGATGTTGTCGACAACTACGACGACGTCATTGTTCGAAAATCTGGTATCTGTCTTTTTATTTTATTGTCTTTTTTTATTTAGATTTTTCGCTATTATGATTATTTTTATTAAAATATTTATTGTTATTATAAAGAAAAAGTTTAATGAAAGCGACGCGAACACAACCAATGCTGTTAATTTTTCCTTAATTCCTCGACTAATCTTGGCAATCTTTGTTTATTTATCTTTTTATTTTACTTTTTTTTTCGTCGATTTGCTCGATTCTAACAACAACAACAACGTCAGCACCGACGACGATGGCGGAAAGGGACGAGAGGAGCCCATTTGAAATAATGATGATTAGTAAAATAAAATAAAATAAAAGTACGAGTAAAAAAAGTGACAGAGGAAAATTTTCGGCATGAACCAAGAAAAATGAAAGACAGACAAAAAAAAAAGTGGAGAAGAGGAAAAGTTTTTTACACTCAAAACTTTGTCGTCGTCGTCGTCATCGACAGTGGAGAAGATGTCATATCATTAGGAAAATTGTCAAAATACGCACTGGACTAAGTCGACCTGTTTTGAGCGTTTCGTTTACATTATCTTGCTTTGTGAAAAATTGGTGTTTCGCAGTAGAGTTTTTTTCGTGAGATATGAAGCGAGATGAAAAAATTTTTGAACAAAAGACTATTCAATGAAGAAATTTGAGGAACCTGGAGCTCAAAAATACAAAGTTGCCAACATTTGTCTGTATCGAGGTCTGTATCGTATGGAAGAATAGTAGAAAGCAATAGTAAACCAAGTAGTAGTTTTTAAAATAAGATTGAGAATATAATGAAAGAAAGAAACGAGAGCGAGTCAGTTTTGATTCGAGTCTCGTCGTGAAAAGTTGGGTGAAATAAACAGTGTTGAAGTCAAACCACGAGTTTCCAAACAGGAGTTTCCAAAATTTCCAAATCGATCTCGTTACTTGACCAAAATCTTCGACCATAAAATCTTCGAACCATAAAACCTGAGAAACAATGCAATTTTAAGACCACGACAAGACATATCATACAATGAACAAGGATCATTGTGGTATAGAGATGTAAGAATGCTTGATCAAATGTCAAAACAATGTACAACAGACTGTGATAGTGTTGAAGAATTTTAAAGAAACGCTTTGAAATATGTTGAAAGTGCAATACAAACAAATATTTAAATATTTTTAGTAATCTGGATCAAATCATCCAAAGATTATTCTAAGAAGAACAACAGTAAAAGAGATTCAGTTTTAACCTTGTCAACAAATATCACTTGAATTGAGAAGATCGATGTTGAAGGCTTTTAAGTCACTTTAATGGATTGATAAACAATCCTGAAACGATACTGCCATACTATGAATCTGTAGGTTTTGAAACAGCGAATTTACTTCAATACACTCTTGATGATTCAAAAAGCAAAAATTAGTCTCCTTCCGACTTACATAACCGAGATCCTCACAATTATCAGTGAACCCTAACCGAACAAGTTGCGCTAAGCTCCGTATGCCACAATATCGAACTGCAAATAGCCATAACTCATTTTTTTATAAGGGAGCGATTAAGTTCAACAAGATGAGTGCTGCGATTGAGTTGTCAAGTGACTTGCGCGTCGCCAAAGACCATATCAAAGAGTACGTCAAATGCTAGTATTTGCTATAAGTAAGATCGCAAGTGAAAAAATCTAATATCATCCTGTAAGCGTGGACCAATATAACAAGTAAGAATCTCACAGATTCGTTTTGCTGATAAATTAAACCTTCTTGAGAAAATGGCTACAGTTTTGAAAATCAGTCAAGGATAATTCAGAAGGAAGGTCTTCTCAGTCTATGGCTGCTAATTCAGGCTTCTATGATTAAAGATGATGTCAAAGTTGATGTTAAATATGATATTGATGATTTTTGGATCAGATGAGTTGATTCGGAAGAGAAATAGAGAAAAATAATTGGCATGGAAGGAATCGTTAAGCCCTGGTTGCTCTGCTGCCCTGTTGAAATGAAATATAGAAAGTCTTCTCTTTACTATTTAAAAATCTTACTTGAAACATCCATTTATCTCAAACGTGTTTGACACTTCATATTAGATTTTGCTAGAAGAACCTGTCAGAAACTTAAATTTGGACTTCATGAAAGAAAATTGATACATTTTAAGTCAACATTTGGTCTTTCAAGCTTCATCTAAAATTCGAAAAAAACATTCACTATGAAAATCTTAGAACTTACCAAAATTTCAGCATACCTACCTGTTTCGTAAAAAACAATGAGAAACTCAATTTTCCACAGTGCAGTTATCCTCTTCGTTGTCTTCTTAATCATGAAGTACTTCTTTCAAGTTTTTTACGAGTTTTTGTTTCGTATCATCTCTCGCATTCAAAAGGGACATAACAACTAAATTCAATTAAATCTACAACATTCGGCGTACGTTCGCTCGCTTCTTCTTCTTGCGAAATCAACTTGAAACAATGCGTATGCAAATATTTTGTGTGTACATTTCAATAAAAACGACAATAAAATCCATTACTTACTTGCGTATTTTTCTTCTCTCTCACTCGCTTCTTCTCCCTCATTTGGTTTCACCAAAAAATAATTTCCTTAATTTTATTAAAGATCATCGCGTACGGAGCCTCCCGAACTGGGTTGCGTTATGCGGTCGACAGACGACATGATTGAGTCGTTAGTTTGCCCGCCGCCGCCCTCGGAGCCGCCCGTCATTAGCGAGGAGATGATTTCTGGGCTAATTGTGCCGGCGCCTGGTTGGAGTAAGTATAAAATGCCAAATTTCAAAATTTTTCGTTGTGCTGCGTCCTTTTAGTGATTTAGCATAGAAAATTAGTTCCCAATGCTTCTTGTTAATTGCAACCAAAAAATTTTTGTCGCCTTCACCTTTTGAAGGACGTCCGTATTTTTCAGGCAAAGAAACGTACTCGCCCGAAGTCGAAAGCTCTCCGGCACCATCGTCTGCGGATCCCGGCATGATGATGGGACAACCGCATTCCAAGCAGTCTTCCCGTGGCAATAGCTTTGAAATTGAAAATTTGCTGAAAACAGCTGGCGAGGTAAGTTATCGCGCTGCGAAAATTCGTTCAATCAAAAGGGATTATCGCAATCAATTAGGTTTCCATTAAAAGATAATGCGCATTAGAGTTCAATACAAACATCATTAGTTACGAAAACATTTTTTTTCTTCGATCACTCAAAAAAAATAGGTGACGGGATTTTGTCGTTCGCCGCAAGAAACCCGCAAATCCAGTCCTACTGGATCAGCTGCATCATCAGTTTGTAACACCATGCTGACAGGCTCACGTCAATTATCTGACGCCGAAAAGTTACGTAAAGTAGTGATGGAATTGATTGATACGGAGCGCTCGTACGTTAAGGTAAGTGTAATCGACACATCATTTTTCACACGCAAGACAAGACAAAAAAAAAAACAAAAAGACAAAAAAAAACTTTTTAATGATTTTAATCTTCGTGACAAAAACATTGACGAGAACGACGACGAATGACGCAAAAAAAAAATCTGAAAAACTTGAGGAACAAGGCAAAGTAATTCGATATTAACACGCGCTTCTGTGACAGTTCTACAGACATTTCTTTTTCTGACGGGCACCGAGCTTTCGTGGAAACCAATCAACTTTCGCTTCTAAATTCTTTTCCGCGAAATATTGTTTTTAATATTATTCCATAAAATTTTCGTGAAACAGTGAGCACCAAAAAAAAATAGAAAGAAAGATAAAAGAGAAAAATATGTAAGATAATTTAAATTGGTGGAAAAGCATTTTCTACTGTGAAGAAAAAAATATTAGAGGAATAGAAAAAAGAATGGAAAATTTGAAACTTGATTAAGTGTCTGGTTTATAATGCAAAAGCGTATTATTTTGACTAATTTTTGTCAATTTTTAATAATTTTCAAAAAAAAAAGTTTTTAAAAATATAATTTTTTATTTAAAGTTGGGCAAATTCAATTTTTTAAATAAATTAAATTAAATTTTATTAGATATTTTTTTCATTTTTTAAAATTTATATTAATTTAAATTAATTTAAATATTATTATTAAAATTATTAATTAATTGTTTAATATTGAATGATAAATTAATTATTGATTTTAAAATATTTATATTAAAAATTATTTAGAAATTTAAAAAATAATTTAAAAAGATCTAAAAAAAATTAGAGACAAATTGTTAATTTCAAATAAATTTTAATATAGAAATAAAAATCACTTGGATAAAAAAAATTTAAATAAAAAAAATAAAATAAAAATATTTTAAATAAAAATACTTTTAATATATTTTTTTAAATTTTAAATAATTTTTAATTTAATAAATATTTTAAAGCCAATTTTAATTTTTTTAATTAAATTAAAAATTAATAATTTTATTAAAATTATTTTTTAAAATAATTATTTAATAATTTTATTTAAATTAATTTAATAAATGAAAATTTAATAATTTATTTAATGAAATTAAAATAATAATAATATGTTTTTTTATTTTAAATAAAATTTAAAAATTTTCTAATAAAATTTAATTGAATTTATTTATTTATTTACTTTTTAATAAAATTCAATTAAATTTTTTCAAATTTTTTCAATTCAATTAAATTAAAATTTTAATAAAAAAATTTATTTGGTTTTTTTATTAAAAAAATTAAATTAAAATTTAAAAAACAAATTTTTTAAAAAACTTAAATAAATTTTCTGAATATTTTTTTTAATATTGAATTGAAGCTCAATTCGTAAAATTTAAAATATTCACTAACTTTAACAGACAGACTTTTTATTTCACATAATCCACTTCAATATTTTTTTCAAACAAATCCTTCAATCATGATTGCTTAATGGGATCGAAAACAATTTTTTCATGCAAAAATCGTTCTATTGCGTGTTAAATTTACACTTTGGCATCCTCTAAATACTTGAAATGGAAAAATGTGTCCTAGTTACGAAAAATTTCGCATCTCCAATTTTTTTTTCGGAGTGATTAACTTGAAGACATCTTCTTCTTCTTACTTTTTAAAAAATATCTTCTTTAGACAGCGGTACAACTTTGGATGAAAAATGAACTAACTGTCCATCCCCTTAATTGACAAAAAAAAAGATATTTCGCAAAAAATGATTGGTTCAATGACAGAAACGAAAAAAAAACAAAAAAAAAAGCGAGAAAGGAACAAAGTAATTAATTTTAAACAAAGAAAATTATTATTGAGATTATTAATAAAAAAAAAATAAGAAGAAAAAATTACGGGATGTGAACCAGTAACCACCACAAAGAAATTAATTTATAAATAAGTTGTATAGTAGCGAAAATCTGTCGTCGTTGTGAAGCAAAAAAAACGACACATTAATAATTACATTTCCCATGACTCATTTCATAGTTGAATAGAATGAAAAATGAAGGAAAACTTTTTCGTCCTGAAAAAAAATTTTCTTTATTTAACACAAACTCATGACGACAGCGACAACAAAAACGACGACGACGACGACTTCGACTCGTAAAAAGGAAATACAAGCACATTATTTATGAAAATGATTTAAATTCTTTTCTTCTGCGTGTATTTCATAATAATAACGCCTTTCCTCTTTTTTTCTCTCGACTTTTTTTCTTATTCGTAATTTTTTTCTTTCTTTACAGAATCTTAACAACTTACTCGAGCATTATTTGGAGCCATTGAAACGCGAAACATTTTTGTCAAATGCCGAGATTGCCGCGTTGTTTGGAAATATACAAGAGATTTTCAATTTTCAACGACAATTCCTGCAAAATTTGGAGGAAGCGCTCGAATTGGAGCCAGATTTCCATAAATTTGACCATTCAAGTCAGTTTAAGGTGAGTTTTTATTGTGCAAAGGTCATAAATTTCGGGTTTAATTGTGCTTGAAAGAGGAGCTGACCGGATTTTAGGGGTGAAAATGCGAAACAAAAGATGATTTTATGGGATGTGAAGACAAAAGATTTGCTCATTTATGAATTAAATAAGACAAATTTTGGCTGAAAAGGGGAGTTTTTATGAAAATTTAAGAATTTTTGAACTTTTGAAGACTATATTTTTTTTCGTAAAAAATTTTTTTTGAAAATTTTTATCAAAAATCTGAGTAAAAAATGAGTCAAAAAAATTTTTAATTTTATGAAAAATTGAAATTTGAGCAAAAAATGTTCTAAATATTAATTATTTTCATGCTAAGAAATTTTTTTCGATTAAATTTATTCAAAATTTATAAATTTTAGGATCCGTGAAGTACCTTAATTTAAATTTTTGGTCGAATTTCACTACCAAACTCACAAAAATTCATAATTTAACACAAAAATTCAAGAAATTTAATTTTTTTTAAATAAAAATTTTCATAAAAATGGCATTTTTGCCACCAAAATGATCCAAAAACAAACAAAAACTTACTCTTTGATGGATTTTGACCACTTTTGAGTGACACACTTCCAATCGCCGTTCAATTTCGCACCCAGCATGACACCAACAACTCCATCGCAGCCCAATTTATCGTCCGAAATATCGACAAAAATAAAAAAATCGAAGAATTTTTCCACCATCATCGTCGTCTCCTCGCATTCGTTCGTCTCCTAAGCGCCAAAAATGAATGGAAAGTCAGTATCATTTGTCACTATTACGTAATTTCCCATTTAATACGTCAATCAGCCAAAAGTGGGCGCGTTACAGCTTCACACATCATCATCAGCTTCCTCTCTTAAGCACGCCATGCCAGCGAGAATGAAAAAAAAACATTTTATTACATCACATTTTTTTTTTTTTCTCGTTACAGAGCGTTCTCTTTGCCATTGGATCGGCATTTTTGTATTATGTTAATCATTTCAAATTGTATTCATCATTTTGTGCAAGTCACAGCAAGGCACAAAAGGTTCTTCATCCAAGTGAGTATTTTGTAGCTAAATAGTGGCCCAACCTCGGATGGATCGAAATTTCCTTCTCGCAGGATATTTATTTTTCATCATTTTTTTTGTGTGTGTGTCGGATGGGATAAATGCAAAAAAAAAATACGAAAAATCATGATTTTGTGTCCAATTTATTTATATAAATTTACAATTTCCGCATCTCTCTCGTTCTACATCGTCATCGTCGTCATCATCGATGAGAGAAAAAAAAATGTAAATTTTCTGACGTAAAGCAATAAAAAATATTGAGTGTGTTCCAAAATCAAATTAAAGGTGTGCGAAACTTGATTAAAGGGAATTTTTGCCTGCTTTGATCTCCCTCCCTAATATTTCCCTTGTATCGCCGCTAAACGTCGTCCTTTAGTAGATTTTATAAAAATTTAAATTTTTGAATCTCGAGCTTAGAATTTGCAATTTTATGATTTTTTAAAAATATTTTTCTAAAATTTCAGTTCTAAAATTATTTAAAAATTAATTTTTATTAAAATTAAAGTTGAAAAAATATTTTAAGTCAAAATTTAAAACTTAAGCTTAGGTAAAAGTCATTTTCATTTGACTTAAGTCGACTTAAATAAATATTTAATTTATATTTTTTTTCTAAAATTTACAAAAAACAGAATTTTTTTCTAAAGTTCGATCAGAAAGTGAAAGCTGAAACCTAAGTTTCAGTCGAATATCTCTTAAGTCAAAAGATTTTTCTAATTTAAGTTTAGTTTAAATCTTTTAAGTTTAAGTTTAAGTCAACATTTTTATCAGTTTAAGTTAAAATTAACATAGTTTTTCAAAAAAATAATTTTTTGTTGATCTGAGTTTTAAAAGTTGATTTATTTCAAAATTTAAGAAACTTAAGTTTGTAACGTAAGCTTTAAACATTAACTTAAAAGTAAAATTAACTAAAATTTTATAACTTAAGCTTAAGTTTGAAAAAATTCAAATTAAAAAATTTCAAATCAGGGCTACAAAAACTGATGACTTAAAATAAGCTTAAAAAACTTAAAAGACTTAAACGTAAACTTAAAGAATATTTTGACTTAATATGCTCTTGACTTAAGCTTAAGTTTAAGAAAAATTAGAAATAAATCAAAAATCAAACATTTTTATGAATTTTATACGAAATTGCGGGAAAAAAATATCATGACTTAAGAATATCATGAGAATTAAGATTTCTTAAGTTGCCTTAAGTCACAGCGTCAGTAAGTGACTTAAGCTTAAGCAAATTTTTTTTAAATTTTTTTCTAAAATTAATGAAATTTTTATTTATTTTTTTTTTAATTTTTTAATATTTAATAGAAAATTTTCCATTAAATCATAAAAAATCCTCAAAAAATAGTTTTTTAAATTTATTTTTGAAGATTTTTCGAGCTTCGACTAAACTTAAAAATTCAAAATTTGTAATCTCCTCCGGTATCTCTATCGAAAATTTGCGTTTGCTTTCAATTTGTCAATTCAAACAAGAAGAAGAAAAAAAAAGTTAAAGAGAACGGAGAAAAAGAGATTATGATTAAATCTCGAGTTTTACGTTAAATGATTGACACTTCAAGAGAAAAAGATGGATGATGAGGAGCCAACACATCAGACACACACAAAATGGGTTAATATACCCCAAAATTTGTCAATATTTGACCATATTTACGGCATTATTAGGATATAAGTAAAAAGGAGTGAAAATCTGATTTCCTTCTCTCTCCGGGCGGCACACAACAAAACGTTTAAAAGACGCATAAAAGGGAACAAATTAAATGATAAAATTATGTAAAAAGCCATAAATTTTCGACACACACACAATCCTTTTCGTGTTTTTTTTTATTTTCTCTCGTTCCACCCTCTTTTTAAACGAATTTTTCTTGCTTTTTCTATTTATTTCAATATTTTTCTCACCGCCGCCGCATCGTAGACGAAGGTAATCAGGCACTACAGGAATTTTTATTGGCTCGTAACCCGAAACAACAGCACAGCAGCACCCTTGAATCGTATCTAATTAAGCCAATACAAAGGATATTAAAGTATCCTTTGTTGTTGCAGCAATTAAGAAATTTAACGGATCCCCATTGCGAGGAGCATTTACATCTCGTAGGTGAGTAAAATCGTCATGCGGTTGTTTGTTCGCTAATTTTTCTGATTGAAAAAAATTCGTTCTAACAAATTTTTTTTTATTTCATCGCGCGCTGCAGAGGCACTCAAAGGCATGGAAAAAGTGGCGGAACACATAAACGAGATGCAACGAATTCACGAGGAGTATGGCGCAATATTTGATCACTTGTTCCGACAACATCAAAAGTCGTGTAAACAACCAATTGACTTGAGTCCAGGTAAAGTGGGCATTTTAAATTATGTAAATATGATTTTTTTTGCGTGTAGCACAGCGAGGGTAGGCGGGTTCATCGTGTTTGATGATGATGATGAACAACAAACGGCAAAGTTGATGGAATTGGGTTTTGAAGCGGAATGACGGGTGTCTGTGAATCAATGAACATTTTTTTGTGTTACCTTGGGGGGATTTCGGGACCCGAATTTATTGAAGGGGATTTAGGGGGACCTTTTTAGGGATTTTTTAACAGTTGATTGATTTAATAGACAAAAATAATATCAGAAATTATTGATTTTTTTCGAGTTTAATGAAGTTTAAAATATTATTGAAGAGTTTTTTGGATCAAAAAATTTCATTAAAAAAATAATTTCTGACGTTTGAAGTTGAAAATTAATCAAAAATTTATTTTTAATAAAAAAAACTTATAAAAAATTTTCGTTTAAATTTTTAGTTAAAATTTTAGGGTTTTAATTTTTTATATTTTAAGATTTATTTTTTAAAATTCTGTAAATTATTTTTTGAACATTTTTATGGAATTATTTTTACAATTAATTTTATAAAATAAAGGTGAACTTTAAAATTTTATAAAATTACATAATTGAAATTAAATTTATTTTTTTTTTCAATTCTTTTAAGCCAAATAATTAAAAAAAATATTTTAATTTTTTTAAAAAAATTAAATTTATTTTAATTTAAAATTAACGAAATTTTTAAATATTTTTTTTACAAAAAATCGCAAATTTAATTTTTTTTAAAAATTCTTAATAAAATATGAAATTAATTATTTTTTAAAAAATTAATGAAAAATTTTCGAAATTTTAATTTAAATTTTTAAAAATTTTTTTAATTTTCCCAGAATTTTTTATTTGATCATGAAAAAAATTTAAATCATTTTAAATATCACAAAATTTTAAACTAAAAATTAATTTTATAAAAAAATTAGAATCAATTTATTAATTATGATTTTTTTTACATATTTTAAGCATATTTAATTTTTATTTATGAAATATTTTTTAATTTTAATTAATTATTTTTTTAATAAATTCTATTTATTTTTTTAAATTTTTTCACAAAATTTATTTTTTTTTTAATTTTTTGAATTTTAAAAAATTTTTCCCATATTTTTTTTTTTTATTATTAATGATGCCTTGTTGAAAATTAAAAATTGTTGAAAAATTAAAGAATTTTCATGAAAATAAAAAAAATAAGCTAAAAAGCCTTAAATAATTTTTATTCAAAATTTTTTTGAACTAAAATTAAATTTATTCGTTTAAAAAATACGCTTCTATCTCACAATTTTTTTTTCGCTACAAAAACTTTCAACATTTGAAAATTGGGTAAAAAAGGACACATTTAATTTATTAAATAAATAAAAAGTTCGAGCTGTTAGCTTCAGGGAATGTGTCAAGAGTGTCTAAATTTGTGTATGATAAATTGACTTTGCAAATAACTTTCCCTCATTTCATTTCCAATTTTCCCTTTCTCCTTTGAAAAAAATGTCGTCCCGTGATTCAAAATCAAAAAAAGGCGACACTTTGACGTGTTTTGTTCATTATTGATATTTATTTATTTATTTTTTTATTTAAATTAAAATTTAAAGCCGAAAAAAAGGATTAAAAATTTAAATTTTTTTCTAATTTCAGGTGATCTCCTGTACTACGGTGGCGTCGAATGGCTTAATATTTCAGACTTTTTGGGTAAAATTAAAAAGGGTCTTGAACTACATGCCATGTGCTTTGTGTTTAAAACCGCTGTGGTTTTCCTTTGTAAGGAACGTTTGCGGCAAAAAAAGAAAATTATGGTAAATATTTTTTTTTTATTTTACTCCTTTTTTTTGCGTTTTCATTCTACTTTATGCTCGGTGCGTCGAGTGGTGTGCGAAATATGCTGCTAAGCAGGAAAGCGCATATTATCCTTCCGAAAGTAACGAGCAACGAATGAGTTTGCCGAGTAACGCATTGTCGAAATTTTTGCATAATAGGATTAAAATTAATAGAAGGCGGTATGTAACGTCCCTTACAGCGGTTTTTTACTGCTAGAAAGATAAATTCTTTCCAAATGCAGTGCGAATGAGTCGTTTTTTGTGTGTGTGCGAAAAATACGTGAATAAAGTAGAAGGATAACAATGAAAACGAGAGAAAGATTTAATGACATTAATGCTATTTTTTTCTATTTTTAGGGCGTCTCGAACAAGAACGCACCAAACGAAGTAGAAATAATACGGTATC
Organism: Culicoides brevitarsis; assembly: GCF_036172545.1. Taxonomy (NCBI): domain Eukaryota; kingdom Metazoa; phylum Arthropoda; class Insecta; order Diptera; family Ceratopogonidae; genus Culicoides; species Culicoides brevitarsis. The sequence goes on along the minus strand of NC_087086.1, from coordinate 29,489,005 downwards.
AGGTTCTCATTCCAGTCACCGAAGTGCAAGTTAGAGCTTCATCTGCCAAAGACATGGATTCGCATTTCCTCTGGGAGCTAATTCACTTGCGGTCCCAGTTGCAGCGACGCAGCGAAAAGGTCTACGTGCTCTCGAACAGCACCTCGGACTTCCGCAACGCATTCCTCAAGACAATTCGGCAGATAATTCGCGAAAGTGTGCGCAACATGTCGATCCCGATGAAAGGTCTCATGGGCAGCACGAGTTCCATGTCGTCGCAGACACTAGAACGCCCCAAGCAACAAGTGAGATGATGAACTAACCAAATTTTTTTGCATTTACTAACATTACCTTTTCCCATAAAAATCCGCTTCCCGCATCAGATCACGATCATGCAAGGGTCACAAACGCTCGGCAAGACACGTAAAAATAAGAATACTCAACGTCATTCGTCGGGAAATATCGATTACGATAACTTGTCGGGCAGCCAAGACGCTGACGAGCCTCCCGTTGTGCAGGTCGTAACGCAATGCGGTTTCAGAACACGTAGCAAAACGGTCGGAGAATCGAGTGGCAAGAGTGAGTTTTGGAAATTTTTACATTTTTAAGGCAAATGAATCCAAATAGTTTTGTCCGTTTTTTGATTTTAGAGAAAAAAATCGATTTGAGAAAAAAAATTTAAAATTTTATCTAAAATGAACGATTTTCCAATTATTTTGTTGATTTTTTTTTGCACTTTTTGTTTAATATTCAAAGAAAAAAAAATTAAAATAAAAATTAATTTAAATTTAAAAAAAAATTCTTTGGACAGAAAAAAAAAATCAAATTAATTGGAATAACGAATGTTTCAATGCAGCGAAAAAAAATGTTTTTAAAAAAATTATTTTAAAAAAAATATTTTAAAAAAAATATATTTTTAAATTTAATAATTAAAAAAAAATTATTTTAAAGATCTAAAGTTAATTGTTTGAAATTTTTTTATTTAAATTTCTTAAAAAAAATTATTTTTTTGAAAATTTTTCAAAAGATTAATAAAATTTAAGTAAAAAAAATTTAAAATATAAAAATTTTAATTTTTTTAATAAAAATTTCATTTTAAATCAGATAGATAAAAATAAAAAATAATTTTTAATTAAATTTAATAAACGAAAAAAATATTTTAATTAGGTTTAAAATTCAAGACATTAAAATTTTTTTGATTTATATTAAAATTAATATTTAAAATAAATAAATTAACAAATAAATAAATTTTAAAAATAAATTCTAATTGATGAATATCAAAATTAAAAGCCATTTCTAAAATTTTATTTTATTTAATTCTAATTTCTAATTAAAAAAAATCATTTAAATTAAAAAAAAAAAATTTTTATTTTAAAAAAACTCATTTTAGAATTTTTTTTCGAAAAATTGACAACTTTACAAAATTTTTATTTCAAAGTTTTGGTCAAATCTATTAATTTTTAATTTAAAAAAAACCTAAAAGGACATTTTTAATAAAAAAAAAATTTTCAGCTCCTCCTCCTCCGCCGCCTCGTAGAACAACGACAACAATTACCACGACAAACATCCACGATCACGAAAAAATCGATCCAGGAACTAAATCTGAGGGTGAAGATGATTCCCAAACTGGCACAATGCCAAAAAGTAAAGCAACCTTAGGCAGAACACCAAATCACTTAACTTTAAGGTTAGTTTTCCCGCCATTTTTTCCCGCCAAAAAAAAATTAATTGAAATTTTCTCGTTTTTAGCACCACATCAACCTTATCGGTCGGAAGTACAGGAAGCCAAGCACGACTAATACAATCATCCCATGCACCATCAAACTACCAACCAGTATTATTGAAAGATTTAGGTAAGCAAGAATTCACTTCTACTCCCTCCTCCCACGTTGATGATGCCGATGTTGTCGTCGAAAATGGCAGCAACACTAGCAATAATTCTAACGAAAATGGCGCGAAAAACGCCCGAAATAATAATGATGATGAAAAGTATACAGATCGAGTGATGGACAATCACTTGAAGGGTTTGGAGCGCGAAACGAGCATTGAAACAGATATGACGCACGACATCGAAAAGTACATGGAAAATTTGAAGGAAAAGCATTACGAGTACCAACAAACATCCACGAAACCGCTCACGAACAAAGAATTGCCGCCACGTACCGACAGCAGCGATGCCGGAATCTCAACGGGACCGGAAACCACGACAAACACATCGGACGAATCGCCTGCCGAGGAGCTCAAAACAAAAGTTGTCACAATCGACAAGAAAGTCGACAAGGTTTTCGTCTCGACGGAACGTCGCAAATCCACTGGCGAAAAAACTCCGACGCCCAAAGGTGATGGCGCGCAAACCCCGAAAAAGATTTTAAAATCCCCGCGACAAAGCATCGAACTTTCTCGATCACCTGATCGATCAAAATCCAACGGAAATAGTCCCGTGAAAATTTATCGCGTCAAAACGCCGAAAGATTCTCTCGACATTGAGCGCTTAACGGTGATCAAACAGGGGTCCCGCGACAAAAGCCCCGATGAAAAGGGACGTCGTCATAGCCCATCGTCTCGTAGATCCTCGGAAACGGGCATCTTGAAACGCAGTTTGAGTCCAAAAACGGATAAAGATGGCGCTCCAATCGGAATTTTGAAACGCGCCACAAGCCCAAATAACAAAGCGCGAAGCCCCGATGGCACAATTCGAAAAAGTCTTAGTCCCTGTAGCAGTTTTGACATTCGTTCCCCCAATACGGGACTTTCCCCACGTGGCAGTGTTTGCGAAAGTCGATCACCTGATCGTTCCGGATCACGTTTATTCGTTCAATCTTCGATTTCGCCTCGTTCGAGCTTTGATGCCCGGTCCCCAGATCGCGGTTACGATCATCCACGTTTACTTGTACGTCAAATTTCGCCCCGCAGTAGCTTCGAAAGTCGTTCGCCGGATCGTGGGCGTCGCAGTTTGAGTGCTTCGGCTCGTAGCAGCTTCGATTCGCAACGCAGCTCGGAGCGTTATTACAAATATTCGCCATATCCGAGTTTCGAGTGTTCCAGTCCCGAACCTCGGGATCCGCGACAACGTCCCTCGAAAAGTCTCGATCGATCCCCGCGCAACGGAAGTCCTTATGGGCATGGGCCGCCGCCATTTTATTTGCCGCCAGATCCGCGGTATTTCAGACAAGACAGCGCCGGCAGTCAAAGATCGTATTCCGATGAGACAATTATCGCGAGATCCGCATATCCGGACTACCCGCCACAACTCGGGTACAGTGCCGACAGTTTGCCGCGACATCCATCCATTGAGCATCCGGCATGCGTTGAATGTTTGTACGCGCGAAAACCCTCCTAGCATAAGGCCCGTGGGCGCGTTAGTCGTCCACGGAAGAAGGTACCGCGAGGCACGCTGCAAAATTCAGCCTCGAATAGTTCGTTTGAGCGCGGAAACTCCTTCGATCAAGGTTGTATCGATTGTCATGATGTTTACGAAATTCACGTCTAAAAAAATTGAAATTCTCGTCGTCGTCGTTGAAAACGTTTTATATGTTCCCCGTGATGAAAATCAAAAATAATCTCATAAATATTAAAAAAATAAACGATGGCTTAATAGCAATTAAATCAAAATAAAGCAGTTCCTTAAAAAAAAAATCAAAATCTAATCCCGAAAAATAAATATTAAAAAAAATACACCAAAAAACGAGCAAATAATGAAATTTTTGAAATTTCCTTTGAAAAAAAATAAAAAAAAAATAATTTTCCTATCGTTCCTTGCTTTTTTCGAAAAAAAAAATCAAAATTTATCATTAAAAAAAAATTTTTTTTTAAACAAATGAAAATTGCTCAAGGAATTTGCTCAACATACATTTTTATGCAACATATTTAATAACATTAAAATATTATTAACCATAAAAAAATATAACAAAAATTTACAGGAAACCTGAAAAAATTAACCAATTCTAAATAAATAAATAAATAAAAAAAAAATAATAACTCGGAATTTTCTTCTAAAAAAAAAATATTAAAAATAATAACATGTGTCTATATCTGTTTTAATGTTTATAGACGTTGCAAAAATAAATAGATCAAAAAAAAATCCTTATTCTAAAAAAAAATATTTCTAATGTATACTTTTTATCATCATCATCAACATCCTGAACAGCTGAATTTATTATAAATTTTTATAGAATTTGCTATTTTTTATAAATACAAAAAAAAAATTAAAAAATATGACACTCTAATCTATAAATTCAATTTTTATACATTTTTAATAATACTTGTAGGATTTATAAAATTATTTTATTTAAATTTATTTGTTGTTGATTTTTTAATTATTATTAGAAATTTTTACATTATTAATAAAATTAAATTATATGATGTAAAAGTTTTTATCAAATTTCTAATAAAAAAAAATAGTAAAATTATATTATTATATATTAAATTATTATAACAAATACAAAAAAAAATGTTGTTGTTTAAAAAAATAATAATAAAATAGTCGCAAATCAAAAAAATAAAATATTTACATACAAAAAACATAACCGATGGAATTCTAAACAAAATATGAAATAATAAAAATTTTACTACATACATATATTAATGTTTATAAACAAAACATAATAATATTTAAAAACAATAGATAGAGTAAAACTAAAAAAAATATATAACATGCACAGCCCCTTTTGTTACTTTTTTATTTAAAACAAAAAATTTATATAAAAAAAACACATGAAAAAAAAATAATAATAAATAAATATGATAACTCCTCACATCACCATAAAAAAATATATATTATATATAATTACTGTGCACCACCTGTTTTTTAGGAAGTCAGTTGGTTATCACACACTATATCATATATTATACATTACTTGCATCATAATGATGTGTTATAAAACGGGAGATCCTACAACTTTTTGTTGCTTATCATCCTCCTTATTCATTCTATCTTCCTATCTTCTACTTTACTCAAAATTTTTACTCATCACTCATGTTTCATATATGTTTTTTCATTGTTATTCTTACATGTTAGCATCAGCTTTTCTTTTTTTTTACTATGTTTAAATTTTTTTATGTATCTTGCATAAAACCTGCACATTTTTGCAACATTGCTTTTTTGCACTAAAAAATAAAGTATAAAATTTTATTTATTTTTATCATTAAAAATTTTAATGTTTATAAATTTTTAATCGATTTTTAATACGAATTGGTGCGCATCTCCAAAAAAAAAAAAAGTTATCATACTTAATTATTATTATTAATTAATTATTAATAAATAAATAATAATTAATTGCATGAAAAAAAATAATTTAAAAAAAATATCTTAGAATTATCATTAAAAATTATAATTTTAATAAAAAAAAAATAATTAAAAAAAAATTAATCCTAGACTGCACATTTTTGTTGTTTTTTACAAATACTTCATCTGCATCATCATTCTTAATTTTTAATTTTTATTATGATTATAAATTCTAATCTGGCCAATTTTTCCATTTCTTTTCTTTTTTAATTGTAGGGTCCCCAGTGTGGAAACCACGAGACATGACTAGTTTAGGCGATGCACAGTCAACATCACGCAAAGATGACACTAAATAGATTTAAAAAAAAAAACAAAAAAAAAATCTAAAATAATCTAATAAAAATAAATAATGATAATAATAATATGAAAAAAAAAAATTTAATAGAAAAATTATATAAAAAAACCTCATTTTTGACAAGAAAAAAAAAATAAAACGCTCACGTCACTCACTTATACACTAAATAAAAAAAAAACTCACTCGAAAGTAATGTACACCCTACTATTACATGTATAAACCCAAAAAATAAACATTATAAACTTAAAGACAAAAAATTTAATGCAAAAAAATATGTTTTTAGATGAAAAATAGATTTTAATGCAAATATAAACGAATTCTAGTCAAACACCAATTTTTTAGTGATGCAAAGTGATGAAAAAATTTCGCGTCAAATGGGGGCCCACTCAGCCTCCTCAACCAATTTGAGTACCGGGAGAGTCATCCTGGGGGTAAAGTCGACTGTCCTTCCACGAAACGACAGTCCGAGATCGTGTCATGCTGAAAAAAAGATGTATTATAAAAAAATGCATGACAAAAAGAAAAAACTTTACTCAAAAAAAAAATCCAAAAATTTTCCTTTCACCCGAATGACAAACAAAAAATGCCCAAGAAAACCTGAGGTTATCATTGTAGATCACTACTCCAAAGAGAACAAGGTTCCTCAATAAATTTATATACACACACAAAAAAAATGCGCAGTGGGGCTCCCGCAGTCTCCTTGATGAAGCACTTTGTCGGATCCAGTCCTGCTAAAACTGCGCTACGAGGAAAGTTTGGGGGTTCACTTTTGAGAATTGATAGACAGTGATCGAACGTTTCTCGGCGAATTTTTTTTCGGCGTTACTTTGTTTGTTCCTTTTATCAAGTTTTGAGTTTTTTTTTCTCCCGAACCGACACTTTTTTGCAAAAGTTGCTTCTATATTAGTCCGCAATTCATAAAAAAATAAAAAAATATATGAAGAAATAGTCAAAGATGATAACTTTTTTTCCTTTTATCACTTTGAATCACTAAAAATGGCACTATAATGATAAATACATGATATTACGATAAATTACACACACAAAATTACACAAGACACACACAATTTTTCCTTTTTTTATATAAAAATAAATAATTTTTATTATTATTAATACTCCAAACATATAGAATAGACTGAATTTAATGTTGTTTATTTGAAATTTTTATTAATTTATTATTATGCGTTCACAATCTTTAAAAAAAATAACGAATTCAATATTTTATACTAATACAAAATATATTATTAATTAAAATATTAATAAAAAAGTTAATAAAGATAAATTTTTAATAAAAAAAAAATAATAAATCCAAAGCCCTTTGATAATTATAATTATATTACATACAATAAATTATTATTATTATATATTATTATAATAAATTGAAGAAATTGTGTGCCAAAAAAAAATTACGAAAAGGTGTTTTTGTAATAATAAATATATTTAACGTTATTATTAATTATTATTATCATTATTATGACAAAACAAAAATAAAACATATTATGAAAAGTCACCCGCACATTATATATTGTAAATTTTAATAAATAACTAACATGACACAACATACATAAAAACATAAACACACACAAGAGGAGGAATAAACAACTCGACTATTAAACGATAAACACATTAAACATAAAAAAATAAAAGTTATAACGATAAATATAATTAAACAATATAAAAAATCCATGCAGAAAATAATTAAATTATTATAAAATGAAAAAACACACGATGATCCTACATTGAGTTAGATCATAATTAGTTAAAAGGTTAAATTCGGTTTTTATATAGATAACAAAACAAAGCTATCAACCACTCAAAAAAAAACCTAAATAAACAATTAATTAATTATTACTAAAAAAAATTCTTTATATACAACATATTTATATATATATTATAAAATATATATAATATAGTCTGTTCATTTGTTTTTCAAGGATAAAAAAAGGCGTTTTTTAAATTTCATATATATTATAAATTGTACAACTGGAATCCAGGTGTCAAAAACGATTTTTTACTATAGTAATCAATATATTAATAAAAAAATATATATATAAAAATTATTATTATTATTATGAACAAAATATGCAAATTCTTAAAGAAAAAACACTAAATAACTATCCTTGAAAAATGGACGCTCGTTGTGAAATGCACTTTACTAAAATTATATACTATATGAATGAAAGCAAAAAAAAAATGTTAATGTAATAATAAAAAAAAATAAAAATAATTAAAATTTTAGATTTTAGAACGATAATAAATGAATAAAAAAAAACACACAACACACACACTCACACACATGGAAAATTAAACGAAGTATTAACTAAATAAATAAATAAAGAAAATGATGTTTTAATTAAAAAAATGTTTTTTTTAATAATAATTATTTTTGTATAAAAATTAAACAAGGTGAGTTTTATATTTGTTTAAAAATTTTTAAGTCGAAAAAAACAATTTTTTATATTTTTGATTTTTTGAAATAAAACAAGACACTGTCAAAAAGAATTTTTTTCTAAAAAAATTTAAATAAATATTTAATTTTAAATTATTAAAAAAAGAAAATTTTTAAATTTTTAATAAATATTAAAATTAATCATAAAAAAAAATTACATAATTTAAAATATTTTTTTAACTTTTCAAAATCAATTTAAAAAAAATTTTTTTAAATATAATTTTTTTATTAAATTAAATTATTTTATGAGAAAAATCGATTTATTTTAAATTAAATATTTTTCATTTTTTTAAATATTTTAAAAAATAAATATAGTTTTTTTTAATGAGAAAAAATATAAATTTTTATTTTTAACTCTTTTTCAATATTTTTAAAAATTTAACTAATAACAGAGCACAAACAACACAAAAAATAAAAAAATTATTTATATTTGACTTATTAAAAATTTTTTTTGAAATAAAAATAAAATTTTTGAAAATCTCTTTTCTTAAATTAAGTAATAAAATTAAAACTAAAAATGATTTAAAAAAAAATTAAATTAATTTATTAAAAATTTATTTTTATTTAAAGATTAATAATTATTTAACTTTTTGTCCCAAAAGCTTTTTTATTTAAAACTTTTTTACAAAAATATTTAAATAAAAAAATTTAAATTTTTATTAAAATAAAATCGTTAACAAAAATCTAACTTTTTCAAATATTTTAATAATATTTTTATTCATAATAATAATTTTTCAATATTTTTCCAAAAGTAATAAAATAAAAAATAAAATAAAAATAAAATAAAAATAATAAAAAAAAATTATTGTTTTTATTTAATTTAAAAAAACTTACCTTTTACCTAAAAATTGCCTCCGAAAAAAATAAAAAAAAATATATTTTCATTTTTAAACATATCTCTATTATCTTTCATGAATATTTTCATTAATATTTATAATTTTTTTAATACACATCATGTTGTAATTATATTACATCTCGTACCTTATAAATTTATATCTACATTTTTTCTTACAATTTAATTTTTTTAAAGTAATATTTTTCGTAAAATAATAAAATTTCTTAGAAATTTTGATTATTTCTCCTCATTTATGTTTAATTTTTTTTATTATTATCTTCTATATTTATAAAAAAAATAATAATCATAGGAACAACTTACAGACAGAGTTTTGTATCAAAAAACTTTTTTTAATAAATTTTTGAATATTCTTTTTTTTTCTTTATGTTCTATATAAAAGGTGATATGGAAGACATACATTCAAACTAATAAACTCAAAAAAGACAAAAAGAAAATTTATTTTTTTTACGTATATTTGGCCTTTCTATACATTTCATATTTTTTTTATTATATTTTATTTATTTCGGTGAAAAATTAAAAATATCAAAAATTTTCTATTTTTATCAAAATTTGTTCATTTATAAAAATTTATCTTTTCATCAATACGGATATTTAATATTGATATGCAATTGATTTTTTTATGGGTCGTTTTTTTGTAAAAAGTTTGTCTTTTTTTCTTCTATATGTTTCAAAATCAAAAATTCAAAAAAAAATTATCTCCGTTGTAAAAATTAAAAATCATAAAGGGAAGCTCATGTTAAATATAACGAACGAAAAAAAATTAACAAAAGTCTTAAATGCGCTTATGTTTAAAGTTATACAAAAAAATATCACGAATTTAAATATTTTTCATTTTTTTCTTATATTACACATTAATTGATCTCGTCTCTCGTCGTTGTTTTTTGGCACTACGAGTCATTGTTATGGTGGAAATCCGTTTTGAAGCGTTTCTCGTTCATGTCGTGCATGTTCGCTGCAATGGGTCTCGGCGGTGGTGTATCCAACTTCAAGGGATCCTTATCCGAGTCACTTTCGTGCATCTGAATTTTATCGCCGAACGTGTTGAGGTACGTCCGTTTCAAGCCATTTATTGGTTCTTTTGTGTTTTCCTGGTCGGCATGTCCTTCATCTGCCGAATCTGGGTATTCGCCGTCACTTTCGCCATTTTCTTCGTCCATATTTTCCATGGGGCGTTGCGTGGTATTGTTATTACTTTGATCTGTCGATGCGGAATTCAGTTTTGTGGGGTCATCTTCGTGGATTTTTCTTGCTACTTCGAGTAAACTCGCGAGGGACGTGTCACAATCACTCGTATCGATATTCGTCAAACTAATTCCAGACTTTTCTATTTCCGCATAGAGTCCAATGGGGAGTTTTCCCAAGCATTCGAGACGCATTACGTGCAATTTGCTGCGTAAATGTTTCGCCAGATGCCCATGGATGCGGAATTGGGTGCCGCAATCCTTGCATTTGAAGGGCCGTGGGTTGCTTTGAGACGGAACGCCGAATGTTGAGGTCATCGAGACCTTAGTTTGATGTTGCGCCGAGCGATTATGCTTTTGTAAGTGACCTTGGGTGCGGAATCCTTGACCACAGGGACCACATTTGTACTTCCGTTCCATGGCATGAATGTTTAGATGGAGTTTCAGAGCAGATTGCTTCGGGAAAACCTTCTTGCAAATGTGACACAAGGGACGTCCCTCGTCTTGCATGAAGGGTTTCGCGTCATTTTTGACTTTTTTGTTGACGACGGCGTTAAAAGCGCCCGGACCAACCACTACAGTACGGTTCACGTTGAATTTTTGGGCATCTTGATCACTTCCGCTCTCACCTTCGCCATCATTTTCCGAGGAATTCTTCACATTTTGGGTCAATTTCAGGAATTCCGTCGCAATACTCTTCGCATTGAAGTTCCGCGAGTCATTTTCGACCTTCGGAACTGGATCTTCGGGCATTTTTGGCGAATGTATCGGCGTGACATCCAATTTGACACTACTTGCTGCCACTTCCGCCAACGTATCCATCATCGAAATACCTGGTTCGTCATCAACGACGCGCGGTTGTTCAATCGTTTGAGCAGCAACATGTTCAATTCTTGGATTTTCCTGCATCGGCATCTCCTGACTGCTGTTTTGTTGAATAATTTTCTGACTTTGTTTGATTTTTGTGTCCAACAAGGCGCGATCCGTGATGTACTTGTGCGGCAAAATATTTTGATCTGCCACGAAATGCTCCCCATTTTGCCCGAGGAACGGAAATTTGTCGGTAATTGACATCAAACTTGCCAATTCTGAAGCTGATCCGTTGATGGGCATGATGACGTCAGAGACTTTTGCGGGTTTTTTACGAGCTGCTGGTTCGGGGACGTTTTTCGATCGTTTTGTAAGGTCAATTGGGCAATCTTCAGCTTCAGCTGGAGGTGCAGCAGTTTCCTGTCGTTCGTTGATTTTCACCAAATTAGGATCGGAATAGTACTGTCCGTGAAGGTCGAATTCAGTTTTTGGGGCGGCAAATGTGATAATTCGTCGGCAGGAGATCTCATCAAGACGAGGCGGGTCAGTTTTATCGATGGCAGGTTGGTTGGAGATCAAGTTGGTTGCGGGTGGTGTCATCGATAGGGAAAGCAGGCAACGAGCAGCTTCGTGTTCGGGTAATCGGGAACGATTTTCTTCGTTGTCTGTGGGAAAATTAAAAGAATTTTTAATAATTTTGAATATTTTTGCGTTACAAGAGAAATAATCAGATAGTTTTGTTCAAAATTTTCAAGAAAAAATTTCTTTTAGTAGAAGTTTTTACCAAAAAATTTCATTTTTCTAATTTTTTTTGTTTAAAATTTTTATAAATGAAGTTTATGATGAAAATAGTTTTTAATAAATATGAAAATAATTTTTCAAGAATTTTTATTTTTTTTTTAGTTTTTGAAAACAGAATATTTTTTCCTTTTTTGAAAAAAAATTGATTCATTGGTGAAAATCTGAATTTTCTATTATATTTTGTCTGTTTTGACATTTATTTGATAAAATTTTACACAAAAATTGAAAAAATTTTTCAATTTAAACATTTTTAAAAAATTTGTAACTTTTTAAAAAATTTTAAATTTTTCTTTCATCCAAATAAACTTTTGATCAGTTTTTGACTATTTTTTGCACAAAAGGTTGAAAATTTATCACTCAAATTTTTTTAAAAAAAAGTTATAAACAAACCAAGAATATTTTTAATATTTCTATTTTTTTTTCAAACATTCTATAAAATAAAAAAATAAAATAAAATAAAAAACTTTAAAATAATAAAATGATAAAAAAATTTTATGATTTTTTTTATTAATTAAATTTTATAAAAATTTATTATAAATTTTTTTTTAATTTATTTTTTTTTTAATTTTTATAAAATTTTTTAAAATTATTTTTTTTTAATTTTTAAGAACTTAATTAAAAATAAGTGCAAAAAAAGTAGAAATTTAAAATTTTTAATATTTTTGGTCATAATTTTTGAAATTTCTGAATTTTTTTTTGCCCAAAATAATTTTTTTTTAATCAAACTTGAGATTTTAGACAAAACTATTAAAAAAAAAAATCAAAAACTCACCATCACTTTCGGTATCTTCATCGCAATCGCTGTCATTCTCGTTCTCCGACTCATCCTCAAAGCCCGTCGTCATCGCATTCGCATGTTCTCCCGACCCATTATCCCCTTCACTGCCCTGATACTCTTCATACGGAATTCCCAGCTCAATGCATTTCTTGTAATGCGCCTTCGACTTCATGTGTTTCGTGAGATTTCCCTTCGTTTTGAAGCTAAAATTGCAATTCGTGCACGTATGCGGTCTCTCATCCGTATGCGTCCTAATATGCTTCTTCAACATCGACGGTTTCTTGCATTTGATGCCACACGTCTCACAAACGTACTTGCCTCTACCTCTGCCACGCACATATTCCTCCTCCTGCGTCGCATTTCCGTTATTGGTGGCGACTTGCTCTTCCAACGGCGCAAATTTAGGGAATCTCGTGGGAGCTTCAACAGCCGACACCCGAGTTTCGGTCGATTTGACCAACGTATAAGCCATTTTTTGGGTTTTTGCGATCGTGAATTTACGATTTCGCTCGAATTTGAACGAGGAACGGTAACAAAGCATCACATCAAGCGGTTTCAAGTTCAGAGGATGCGGTTTGCTCTCCGGATAGACTTGCCAGTTGCTGTACATCGATAATTTCGCTTGCGTCACACAATAAGCCGGTTGTGGTTTGTTCACGGTGCAATAAAAGGGCTTCGTGCTGCATTTCAGGCCCAAGTAGGTGTAAGCATGTCCATTGTGGTATTGCTGCACGCAAGTTTTCGACGGTCTCGGGGTTTCTGGCGAGATCAGAGGCAAAGTATTGGCTGTTGGGGTGATGCCATGATGTTGTTTCGGCGTAAAAGTCCCCGGTTTCAACGGTAAACTGCTCGGTCTGAGGAATTTATTTGGTCGGGACTCTTCTTTCACCTTTGGCGATGGCTTGACATCATCTCCGGGCCTCACAATTATCTCATTTTTCGCGATGACGTTCTCATAATTGAAAATTCTCACGTCATCCGAGTGTAATTTAACGACAGAAGCTGCTTTTGACTCTTCCTGGTCGCCTTTTTTGCTCGGACTGATGTTATCAGCGATCCGCGAGAAGTTGAAACTCTGTTTTGGGGTCGATGGAGGTCTTTGTGGCACATTATACCCATCGTCGAATGGCTCCAACTTGATTTGCGGGACACTTCGAGGTGAAATCATCAAATTATTGCTTGGAACGGTACGAGACGATGGCATTACCGGCGTTTTTGGACTCGGCATGATATTTTTGCTCAAATTTTCGACCTTTGGATTGAACGTATTGGGTCCTGGAATGCCCGGAACATGCGGAATTAACTTCCCGCCGTGCATGATGCTTTGTACTTGCGGACTGGAAGTCGTTGTAGCAGGCGGAAGTGTCAGCGGATTATATCCGGTGATCGCATTCAACGGCGGAAATTGAAAATGCGTCTTTTGTTGGTACAAACTCTGCGTTGGCTGCGTTATTGTGAGCGTTGGCGTGATTGTCAGCACAAGTTTCGGTGTCATCGGTAGCTTTTCATGGACTTTTTGGTCTTTTTCGTGCATGGGAACTGCCATGCCGCCCGAATGGAGTCCCGTCACCATCACCGGAGCATTTTCGTTCATTTCATCCGAGTTCGGGGACAGCGACGACATCGTGCCGCCCGAACTGAATTGTCCCATGGGAGATTTTTCCAAGATTTTTACGTCGCCGCCGAACATTTGCATTTTTTCGACGCGTCCTCGCATGTCGTTGTTGTAACGGGCGCGTTTTGAAGCCGAATGCATTTGTTGTTGCTGCTGATAATGGAGCTCTTCGATTTCCGAAAGACTCATTTTGCGTTCGATCACTTGCGAGCCGTGCATTGAGTACATGTCGATGAGGGGAGTTTTGCCGAGTAACGGACCGGGTGAGGGTAAGGGAGCTTGTGTCATTTCGATTAAATTTTTGTGGTGTTGAGGGATGAGATGGAATTGGTCGATGGAAGCTCCTTCAATTACTGGCGAGACATTCGATTGGGTGATGATGATGTTGTCGGGCTTTTGGCGTGAAAGACGAGGTTTGATGATTTTTGCGGGATTTCCTAAAAAAAAAATTAAAAGAAAAAATTTTAAAAAATTAATTTTTAATGAAAAAATTTAAAATTTTTGTCCCATTTTGAAAAAAAATTAAAATTAAAATTAAAAAAAAATTGAAAAAATCTAGAAACAAAAATATATTTAAAAATTAAATAATATATAAAAATTATTTAAAAAAAATTAAAAATATATAAAAATTATTTTAAAAAAATTTAATTGAAAAATTAATTTAAAAAATAAAATTAATTGGAAGTAAAACCTAATTATGTAATTATTTTATTTAAATTTTAAAAAAATAAATAAAAATTTAAATTAAATTAAATTAATTTTCATTAAAAATTGCCTTTTTTGGCATTTTCTCCTGTATTTAATTTTTTTATAATTTAATTTTAATTTAAAATTTTTTTCTTTGATTTGAAAAATATTTATCAAAAAATTGGAAGATTTTTCTCAAAAATATTTTTAAAAAATTAGGTAAAAGTATTTTAATTTTAATTACTGACTGACAATATTTGACTTTTAATTTTTTTTTATAAAAATTTATTTAAATTTTTTTAAAATCTTGAAATTTTTAATTTTTTGAAAATTTTGTAAAAAATATTTTAAAAGCCCAAAAATTTCCAAATTCAGTTAAAAAAAATTTTTTTTTTTTTAATTTGAAAAAATTAATGGGACAAAAATTTCAAATAAAATTAAAAAAAAAATCAAAAATTTCTTACCATGAATCCGCTCAATGACCTTCCCATGCTTATCCAACGAGGCAATATGCAACGAATTCGATCGAATATACTGATGAGGTGATGCCACAGGACTAATTGGCGCACTCTGAGGACCTTGTTCATCGATATAATGTTGCTGTGGCTGCAATTCCAAACTACTTCCGTCACACGCCACAAACTGATGATACTTGAAAACATCCGCATTTTGGAAAACTTTCTTGCATGTCGGACAAATGTACCCCGTTTCGTTCGTTTCTCCCTCCGCCACGACTCCAAAAGTCCTCGAATTCAACAACAAATCCTTAATGATCGATCTTTCCGGATTTTTGGGATGATCCACGACGGGAACTTGTTCCGTTTCTTGCGACGTTTTCCTCGATCGCGGACTATTATCGGGCATTTCCTGCGGTTTTGTCGCCAAATTCAGCGGGACTTGCAACTGCAAGGGCGTTTGTTGCGGCGACGATGGCACATTTGACGGAGTTGCTGTCACAGAAGATGCCGGCGCGGATGAGTTGAACATGATGGGTTGTTGAATAATTTGCACGGAATGCGGCGTCGCTTGCAACGGATGAATGAGCTGCGTGTGCGATTGATATTGCATCTGGCCCGGGGTCTTGGGAGCCACTATCACGATGTTATTTGGCATCGATGCCGGCGATGGAGGAACTGTTGCTGAGTGTTGAATGTTGTTGTTGTTGTTGGCGTGGTGATGATGCGAAAGTTCTCGCGGTGGGATCGAAAGGGAACTTTTGCGCGTGACGTTCGGTGTCGTGTTCGAACTCGAGGAAGAGCCGATGGAGTTGTCGACGGAGATTGAACGATTTATTCCGGTAATTTTGTGATATTTCTTCTGTAATGCCGGATCGACACCTTCGATGATGGCAGCGTTTTGTGAAATTATTTTTTGGATGTGTTGCGTCACGGATTCCGAGACACTTGCACTTAACTAAAAAAAAAATTAGAAAAAAAATATTAGAAAAATAGTGAAATTTAATAAGGTCGATATTAATCGATATTAATATCAAAAATGTTTTCTTTTTATCAATATTTTTTAAAATTATTTTTTTTTATTTTTTAAAAAATTAAAGTATAATATATTTATTAAAAATTAAATAATTTTTTAATTAAATATTCATTTTTAAAATGTGTTTCTAATTCAATTTAATTAAAATAAATTTAATAAAATTATTCAAAAAAAAAATGAAATTTTATCGAAATTAAATTTAAAAAAAATTAAATTCGATTTGAGAGATTTTTTTGCCTAAATTTGATGGAAAATATATTATTTTAAGACAAGAAAACTAATTTTATAATTTTAAAATTTTTAATTTAATTTAATTTAATTTAATTTAAATTTTTAATTTAATTTAAATTTATTTTTTTTATTTTATTTTATTTTATTTTATATTATTTTATTTTATTTTATTTATTTTATTTTATTTTAATTTTTTATTTTTTTTAATTTTTTTTTTTTTTGAATGATTTTAATGCTAATTGACATTTTTTCATGCTTTTTCAATTAAAAAACATCGAAATTGGTCAAAAAATTGTCAAAGTTCTACTTATTCAAATCATTAAATTTTTTAATTTTTTTTTTTTTTTTGACGAAATCTGCTAAAAAATTGCAAATATTAAAAAAAAAATAATTTAAGCTTGTAAAACTGGAAAAATGAAAGAAATTTTTGACTTTTTAATTTTTTTGAACTAAAATTTTGATCTTTTTCATTAAAAATATTGTAAAAAAATTCTTAAAATTGAAAAATCTCATGTAAGATCTTAAAAAATCTTTAGAATGAAATCGAAAACATTTTTAATTAACTTTTCCGACCCAAACGCAATAAAAACTCACCACAAAATTACTTGCACCCGGCGGTTTGGATTGAATGACACTCGGCGTGCTCGTTGTCATTGTTGAGGTACTAATGGTTGGCACATAAGATGACGAATCTTTGTTCGACGCAACTTTCGCGGGCGCCAATTCCGCCGCTTTTCCCGGATACAAGTGAAATTTTGGCTTGTACGGCTTATCCATGGATTGTTGCGACAAAGGACTCGACGTTCTCTCATCCACGGGCGATATTCGTCGCATCTACAAGACAAAAATATTAATTGTTTTCAACAAAAACTCCAAAATTTATTAAAACATACCAAATCTAATCCACTATTACTTGTATCCTTGTCAGTCGTTTCCCCATCTGAACCGTACGAAGCCATATCGTCATCGGGATGAGGTTCTTCACCCCTTTCGCGGGACATGTGAGCGCGAGATCTGAAAAAAAATCGTTTTTTAATATTTTTTTTAGGAAAATTAAGAAAAAATGGCTTACTTGAAATGCTTGTGCAAGTTACTTTTGGTCTTGAATGCGAATCCACACATTTTGCACGGGTACGGACGTTCGTTGGTATGCGCTCGAATGTGTTTCTCCAACACCGATGGCTTTGTACAAACCAGTTGACAATACGGGCAAACATGTCGGCCCGGCGTCGATTCATTTTGCGGATACGACGACGGATCTTGGTGACTATTCACGATCATCAGTGCCGGCGGTCTCGAATTTTTGCCGTGATTGTTGTTCATGAAGGTTTCGGGCGAATTTGCAGCTGCCGCAATTTTCGCGTCAATTTGCTGCACTTGATGATGCGTCAACTTCTCCTTCGTTATTATGTAATTTTCGTACGCCGTCATCACTTGTGGCACAGATTTCGCGTTATTACTACTACTACTACTGCTATTGTGGGGTGTCATTGTGTGATTTTGCACTACTTTGAAATTGTTTATTAAATTATTGTTGTTCGTATGATGATGACTGTTATTGGCACTTGAGAAACTATTTTGTTTGGAGGAATTCTCGTACGATGACGATGACGACGGCGGCGTCGGCGGTGGAGGCGCTTTGTCCTCGTGTTTGTTGTTATTTTCGAAATTGTCACTTGTTGCACTCGCGATTCGCTTGAATTTCTTATGCAGGTACTTTTGATCACTGTTGAACGACGTTAAGGAAGATGCTTGTTGTTGTGGCGGTTGCGGAGGTTTCGCCATCGATGGCGGCATTTCCGTTGAATTTGAGACGCCTCGCGATGCGACGACGGCAGACGACGATGATATATTGTTACTACTACTACTGTTATTGTTACTGATAAAAATATTGGTCGACACTTTGCCAGCATTTAAATATGTATCACTTGATTTTCGCTTTAGTGTTTCCATCACAGATGGCTTCTTACTGCTATTACGACCAGAATCTGCAACGAAAAGTGAGAAAATAAACAATTAGAAATAGTTTTGTGGACGAAAAAGCGAATGAATGAACGGAAACGTGCCACGCTCGTAAAAAAGTTCCAAATAAAGAAATCAATTGCCAGTTAACGCCAAAACTTTTTTCATTGACTAAACACTTTGCAATGAGTTTCTCAAATGTACATTCATTCATTTTGCTAAGCTTTGCATTGAACTTGAAATAAAAAGTAAAAAAATCTGTCGAAAGCGCATTTTTTTCCAATTTTCTTTGAAACTAATAGGATTTTGTCAGTTTTTCAGCTCTTTAAAAATTTTTCAGATTTTAACAAATTTTGACTCGAAATCTTGTCAGTTTTTCAAATTTTAAGATTTTAATGAAATTTCTAACTAATTATAACAAAATAAATTAAAACTAACTAAATTTAAAGAAAATCTAAACCCTTCAGCTCTTCATTAAATTTTCAGCTCTTTCAAATTTTTTAAGACTTTTGTCAAATTGAAATATCAGATATTGTTAGTTTTCATGAATTTCATGAAATAAAAGTTAATGTTGATGAAATAAATTATAATTTTAGAATTTTTTAGATTTAGGTTATATTTTAGCTCTTTATAAATTTTCAGTCTTTTTAAAAATCAAGAGCTAAGTTTTCAGCTCTTACAAAAACCTTCAGTTTCGACTTCACATTTTGTAAGTTTTATGAAATATTTGACATATTAAACTAAATTTATCACTTTAAGATTAAAAAAGTCTCAGTTCTTCTTAATTTTTTTTGAATAAGAGCTAAGTTTTCAGCTCTTCAAAAATTTTCAACTTTGACTTTTAAATCTTGTTAGTTTTAAGAAAAAATTGTCATTTTTAACTAAATTAATCGCTTATCAACTTAAAAATTTAAAAATTCTCAGCTCTTGATAAACTTTTAAACAAGAGCTAAATTTTCAGCTCTTTAAAAAAAATTTAGATTTGAATTTTAAATCTTGTTAGATTTCATGATTTCTTAGTTTAAAGTAATTTTTAGTTTTTTTTTTAAATCTTGACTGATTCTTAGTCCTTCAGAGATTTTCAGCTTTTATTCGATTTTCAGCTCTTTAAAAATTTTTCTTTTTCAGCTCAAATTTTGTTAGTTTTTTGTAAAAATTTTAAACATAAAAAATAATTTTTAAATTTTCAAAAAATTTTCAGATTAAAAAAAATTTTTTCAGCCCACAATTGAATATTCATAACAGACCAAAAACCCGTTCAAATCGCTCCATTTCTTTCAATCAAACTCCCAACAAATCACGAATTCCATTCAATTCACGATTTCATGCAAAAAATGTCGCGTCACTTCATTAGACGACGCTCTCTGAATGTTGATAACAAAAGCACACAAATTAAAAAGTCTTCCACCAAAATAAAAATAAATTGTAAAACAAACACCATGACGACGACGATATATTTGCAAAAAAAAAACTACCATTTATCAAAATTTTGATAAGATTTTTCACACACAAACATGAAGTCACTTTTGTCGTTTGTTTTACATGCTAAACAAACGGATTAACAATGTCAAGCACGTGATGTTCGAAAGAACTTCTTAGAAAATTGTATGTATGGCATTAATTACCGCGCAAAAGGAGAAGAGAAGCAGCTTCGCGAAATTCGTTATCATCAATGAACTTTCACATTAATTAATTCTGATTCTACAACTTTTCATGTGCGATGTTCGTCTGACGTAATTTTATGTTATTATCAATTATATTGTTATTATTGTGTGTTTTGTTATCATCCGAGCCGCGTTGGAAGCCGCCTGTATACAATTTTTTTTTCTATTCAGTAACAGGCAGAGTTTATTATCACTTGTATTTATTTTTAATATGTTTTTTATTTTGCTGGTGCCGAGACACTTTGTGATTATTTTAAAAGAAAACATCTTTTTCAAGCGTCCATCAAGTCACAATGACATGTAAATTGATAAAGATTCTAACAAATAAGGAAAGGCAGCCATCAGCGAGCGGCACGACAAACACTTACATGGATTCCCTCGACTATTTATTTTTATTATGTACATCGAGTTTGCTGTATTTTTTTTATAAATGACTAAGTTGTAATGAGTATTTAGCAATCACTCGCTTTTCTGCTTATTTACATCGCACGCACGAACGAGGCACCGTGTTGTATTAAAAATTAGCTAATATATAGTAATAAGTGACGTCAATGCTCGTCTCTCTCTTGTATTTGAATCAATTTATATTTAATATTACACAAAAAAAAAAAATAATAATTAAAATTGATGACCGACGACAACGACTTCGCTATGGAAAGTAAACTAAAAAAGTGAATACTTCAAGTCTATCCGGAGAGTCGTCTACTAAAATATCATCAGACTACGACGAAAAGGAATATACATATATGAATACATGTATTTATTATTTTCCATAGAGCGCAGTCGAGTAGAGCTGCTCTGAGTAATAACAGATAACAGCTTAATCAAATATGTGTTTTGATTATATTGGGGTCAGTAGCGGCGAATGTTCTGGACTTTAAAGTTCGACATTATCGCATTGCGGAGAAAAAACTAAGAGATTGTCAAAATGTTTATCAATCGGTGATTAACCGATAAGATATTGTTTTGGGGAATTCTCCATTCTCCGAAATTAAGTCGCCTCCAATGATACGACAAAAAAATCTTACTTACTAATAAACAAATAAAATAACCGACAACGACTCTGTCGACGACGACGACTAAGCGGCATCACACATCATCATATGTGCAAAATGTACTGGCAAACACCATTCGCGTTGCCTCTATAAATATAAAATTCAATCACTCGCGCATATTATTTGCATTACTCGACAATTTGCTAGACTGACACACAGCGCTTTATTTTTTATTTCTTGTCTTTATTTATTTTAAAAATTTTTATATTGCAGATAACACAAACAGAATTTCGGTCATCATTCGTTTTTCATTAATTTAAAATTTGTATAAAATTCACTTAAAAGTTTAAATAGTACACAAACCTTATCACTGATTATTTATTGTACTCTTCTTTCTCCTATTACTACTATAAAAATATGTTTATTTATTCACGTCCGGCAAATTTATTTTTTTTTTCAAACTACTTCGTTATGGAATTTTACGGGGTATACCAGAAATAAAGTCGCGACAAATGTACGAAAAAATTTGTATTTCTTATCAAAAAACAGGCGATTCTCGCGACACTAATCTAATGAGCAGCAATTTTCCGCTTAATTATATTAATATTATTTCGCTAGACGACACTAAAAAAAACGACACGACGACGACGACGATACGCGACGACTCACAGTGAGATATTACCGTAAGAAAAATATTTCTTTTGTTGTATATTATTCAACGATGATGATAAAAATTTTGTGTACATAACGCAATAGCGATAGATACTCAATTGACAAAAAATATATATATTTATATTAAAAACGAATAAAAATTGTCAAATGACGAGTTTTTGAGAAACTACCCGGCGGTTGCTTGTCGTGTCGTCGTCCAGTAATGGAAATCAATGAATACAAACCGGCACACAGTTAATAACAGGCACTAATCATTTGTGTTTGTACAAGCTTTTTTTTCATAGGTTTATTATCACATATCATACGTGTGTTGGTATTTTTTTATTTTGTTGTTCGGAAAGTATGAATTCCAAATAAATTTGAATGGCGAATTGCGTGAATATGAATTTTTGAACGAGACAAAAGCACATTCTCTTTCAGATTAAAAAAATAAGTATTTTTATATTTGTCTAATGGGTTTAAAAAAATATTTTAGCCCAAATTATGATATGCATAATTTTTTTTTCATAAAGCTTTTAGTTATCTATCGTTATGAGACTGATTTTAATAAGTCTTGGCTGCCAATTTTTAAAATGTCTTAACATTCTACAAAATTATCCATAAGTCATTTACTCTACTCAGTTCTTAGGCAGAATCCAGGTTCAGTAAAGTTTTTCGATTTTTAAACACTTCGGTAAAAATTATCTACAGGAGGACTTTGAATACATTGGATAAATTTTTATTGTCGTTTCTGTGCCATGGTCAGGTTTTGTGATAATCAAACACTAATCATGCTCTTATTTTTGCCATTAATGGTATACCTAAAGAGCAACTCCATGTTTCAATAGAAGGATGTGGTACGTTAAACATCATAAACGCAAAAAATCTGTTGCCTATGTTTTCGTTTGGTTTCATCACTTAATTATAACTTGTCATTAGTTTCTTTGACTTCGTATGGAGTACTTAGTTTCTTCGTTGCTTTGAAATGTATGCTTTCTGTTTTTATGGTAACATGGGTTCGGGGCAATCCTTCTAAAGCTGTATTGAGATTTACTTGCTGCTTGTGTTGCAAAATTTTTCATTGTCATTATATTCTTATTAAACAAATCAGGTATCTACTAGTTTGAAAAATTAACTGCTTGTAAGTCGAGTAAACTAAGTAGCTTAACACTTTTTAGCTTCATATGACTTTTTTTTCGATTGTCAGTAAGTCTTGTCTCTGCGATGTTCTGTTTTACATTGACTCATCCTAATTTTGGAAAAAAAAATAATTAAAATCAAATTTAAAAAAATTACCTTTCTTATCAGACAGACACCTCCATGGAGCCAAATTCCTCGCATGCCATGCCAAAAAAACGCATAACCACAAAAAATTCGCTAAACATTCATACATGAGTGAGTGTCTTCATCACCATACGACAAATGTGTTCGTCGTCGTCGGTTGTCGTCATGTTTTTGTACAGTCATCGCCGCGCGGCTGTTCATTAGGTATACCAACAAACTGAATGGAATCTACTCGTTCTTTCATGCTACGTAATCTTATATTTCACACACATTTTCACAAAAAGCGGTGCACAAACACATCCATCTATCTATCTAACACATTATTATTATTTTATTATGGAGAAACCACTTCATTCATACAACGCGACAAAAAACTATATACGGAGAACTCCGCACATTACGTATAATATATTCGAGAATTCGAAGAAATAGAAGTAAATATAAACAAATGTTGTGAAAGGAATTGAACACACGAAAAAAAAAACTACGTAAATGTGTAGAAATTTGTCGTCGTCGTCGTTGTCGTTCGTGGAATTAAAATTTTTGTGGAACTGTTAACTGAATCACCACCGTTTACGCCGTAGATTCGGTATTGTCCATTTATTTCGTTCGCTCAATTGAGGAATGATTTAAATTAAAAGCCTAGACAGCAAATAAATAATTTATCCACACATTATAATGAGGTGACTTTTCTTTCGTACACTTATTTATATTTGCACACGACGATGGAATTTTTTGTCGATTCCGGTGCTTTTTATATAGGGCAACGTCTTTTTTTTTGTTTATTTAAATTTTTATTGCAAATTATATTGATTGAACCACAAAGTTTATTTTAAAAATTAAAAAACACGCAAAAATCAAACGAAAATGACTCCACCAGATGTCTGTATGCACGAAAAAAAAAATAGAAGTGATAGAAGCTGGTTGGCCTTGAGCGTACACATTACGTAGAAAAAAGTATTTCATTTATGTAAATATTATAAAATAATACAAGATCCGACACCAACGACAACAACTACTACCTATTATTATTTTTATTATTATTAGTTGGGTTCGTACATCAAGTACGGCGTTCAATGTGCATTGCAATCAAGTTTTGCGCTTTGTAATTTGCTAAACTACGAAAAATGACGTAGTACCAATATTTACTATTATTATTCGCCATGTAGACGACTTGCAAAGTCTTGTTGGCGATGATCGATGCATATGTTATGAAATTCGTTCGTTTTAAATTCCACATCGGATCAGGTCAGATTTACATCAAAAACCGGTGTGATGTGATGATGGTTGGTTTGGTACAAAAAAAAGAAGGAGAAGTGTGGATGAACTCGCGAAAAAGAAAAATAATAAACATCCTCTTCGTTTTGGTCTGTCTCTCATCACATCGCTTGTCGCCTGGTCAAACCGGACCAACTAACTCTCTTTTCTTCTAGAAGACGACAGGAGAAGAAGACAGGTTTCAAGATTTTAATTATATTTGTTAACGTTTTATTTCACTCACTCACTCAATAATAATAATAATGAGATAACAAACTTGTTTCAGCAAAAAAAAAAAAGTTATTTAAGTGATAGCCAATCACTCGCCACTGGATGAGGAGTTTAACTAACGAAGCGATACTTGAACGGTTTTCTCGAGATCACAAGATGTCGAGAAGCACGTAAACAAATATAAGAAGAAAAAAAAATAAACAAAGTATGACTCAAAATGACTTACATCATACGATCGCGTTGATTTACAATCCGAAGTTCAAGTGATGATTACCTGATTTTTCTCGCCTGCTAGTTTGAAATTATTTTCTCAAAGCAACGGAATTTGTGGTGAGTATAAATATTTATTTGTAAAGTGTCGGGACTAATGATTGTTTTGAATAGATATTTTTGGCACACATCACAGCGCTCGCTATTTTAATGTCCAATCCAAAAATTGTTTTTTTTTCGCTAAAAATAACGACGCATACCTTTTAATAAAAAATATTTCAAAGACGATCATTTAGAATTCTTGTAAGTAAAAATATTCCGCAATTTTGAATGAAAAATGTGTCGTTTTTGTCACCTCAATGGATTTGTTTGTTTGTTTTTTATTTTAGAGATCATCTGATCATAAGTTGAGATCACCGCGGGAATTTGAAATTTTGACCGTTAATATTTTTCTAAAAGCTTAAAAATCTAGACAACTAACATCAAGTTTGCTATCTATAAAACACTTAAACTGGCTAAAAGCGATGAAAACCTACAAATTTCCTTGGAAGAAATTTAAATTTAATTTGCACCTTACAGGTGAGAGAGAAATTTTTAATCTGAATTGGCCCAATCACTGTGTGTTTCTCATTTTTTAACTTTTCGTTTCATGCTTCTTGTTTCATCCTGTGATCACTCTAACCAAATAAAACACTCCAACTGGGCCTGAGGGAGGACTATGATATTGTCAATGTCAACGGATCAAATGGCGCACGACCAACAAAATTAAAATGTGAACGAAAAGATGAGATTTTTTAAGCTTTATGCTTTTTCCTCCAACTACAATGCTGTAATCTTAATTTGATGAAATAAATAAAATAAACACAAGGTTCTCAGAACAATATTGGAAGCTAAGCGGGAAGACAAGAGATGGAGACGTAGATACAACTTCGAACATATTCCTGATTTTATTGGAATGAATTTCTTCAGCAAAGCCAGATTAAGATTAAGCTTTATACTTTGAAGCGGAAAATGATGCTCAAAATTCCATCGTCATATTCGTCAACTTAATTCTATTATGCCAAGTTCGCTATAATTGGCATACGATTCAACTAAAATGACGTTCTTCAACAGACCAAAGCCAAGTAACTAGACAAGGAGACTTCTTGTAAACTTTTAAACTTTTTGATTAACGTCCAGATCATTTTGAGGATCTAACGTTGACAAAAAGTTCAAACTTCAAGAAGTCACCTTTTTGTCTATCTTGTCACTTACAAAGCATTCATTGTCCATTGCAATCCAACCTTATCTCTTTCGGATGTTTTTGGTTTTCATTATCATCGAAAATAACACAATCCAAAGTCCATTCCCGTATCAACTACTCTATAAATCTCTCTCAAACAACAATTTCTTCTCTCACTTTCGTGAAACTAATAGCGCCAAGCCATGACAAAAACAAGTTCAAAATATGGAACGCGCAAAAGCTACTTACTTACAAATTACTTTACATCATCATCATCATCAAATCGCCACTAAAGTGCCCCTAAAGAGATAAGAGTGTCGCGTTGATAAGATTTAAAACTGACGCTTTTCTAGACTTCTGCTACGTCAATTGTTCCTTTTTTTGTGAAGCTCGCAACTTTACGACGAAAAAAATTGCAATATCAGTAAATTAAAAATTAAATTGTATCACGCCATAATCGTTGCTCGTCGTATTCGTGAGTCGTCGTCGTTTAATTGATAAGAACACACAATTTTTTGATGACATTTCTACTAATAAATACACTTCGGAACACTGGAAAAGTGGCGGTTGATAAGATTTGACATGATTAATCACGTATCAGTGCTCAGTTATTTACATTATTCGTCATTTTATTTGTGTTTATTTGAATAAAACGACGAATAAAAAATCTGTTTAGACTGTCAGATAACGGAATCCACTTAGATTTAAAAAAAATGACAATCAACGTGGCTTCACTTCAAGTCATCGTGAAGGCATTATCACCATTTCCTTAATACAAGTTGTTTGACTAATGCAACAACAATAACAGATGTATGATAAGCCAAGCGATAAGATTCCGTGTAAAAAAATTGATTTGATTGATGATTAATTTTTTTCACATTATAATAATTTAGTTATTTAGTTTCACCATCACAAAAAAAATCACAGACGGAATGTCTTTGGTGATTCATGCGGCTTTTTGTCTAAATAAGGAACCGACATCACGACACCTGTGTACCTATTTTTTTTTGCGTACACGTAAAAGGAAACCTCGGAAACGACGAAAAAAAAAACTTGTTGAAAAAATCTTACATTCATTCGACGACGACGTGTCGATGGCCGTAACGCGTAAACTTGATAATTTCTTACGAAATGAAAAAAAAATAATAGAAATTTTTTTTAATAAACAACGTCCGAGAACTTCTTACAAAATACAATGTACAAGTTCAACTGTCTGAGAAATTACTTGTTACTTTTGTATTTACACCAATGAAAAAAAAAATTATTTATTTACGATGACGATGATTGTGCATGGTTGTATTGGTGTTCGAACAGTAGTTCGAGGTATTTAGTGCTATAGTTGTTGATCTACCAAAGCAACTAAAAATATAATAATCGAGTAATTTTTTACACACTCTCACAGAAATTTTGTGTGAAATCCGTTTGTCGGTATGCGTGTGATGATGATGATGATTACTATTATTATTTATGGAGAATTAAATTTATTAATAAATACTCTCGGAACGATAAGAACTGGAATGAATTCCTTTCATGAAAACTTTTTTTATTTAAATATCAAAGAACTTTGTAATGAATTCAGAGTTAAAGAGACGCATGACGTAATTTGACACATATTGAACGTTTGGCAGTAGGATGTACACGGAAACGGTCTTTGTACCCATAATTCGTAGGTTAACAAAATATAGCAAAAATACTTTGATGAATGGAATAGAAGTTGTTTTTGCTTTATTTGGGCATTAGCGCGATGATGATTTGGTGGTGTGGTGCATCATCGTCGCCAATGTTCTTCTTCTTTTTTTTTCGCAATCTTCTTTGTCGCTCGCTGAACCGGTTATGTGCAGAAAATATGGCTATAAATAGTGATCTAATGGATCTCGATAGCACTTCAGTTTAAATTATTACAAAAAATTAAAAAAAAACGAAATGAACTGGGAAATCAAGTTCGAACCGTTAATAACCGATTCGAGGCTTGACATGAAAAGAAGTTTTATGGAAAATTTATTGAAAGAAATTTTTAAACGAGTTTAATGAAATGGGATTGTTAACTTGATCAACCAGAATTCTTGTTTCAATCTTGATTTTTGATAGGTTTTTACATTTTATTTATAGCCCACTTCAAGCCCGATTTAAAACCAAAAAAAAAATAAAATTTTTTTTAAAATCAATTTTTTAATATAAAATTATATTTTTACTAAACAATCAGTGATAAGAAACAAAAATTTTGCACAAAATCGATAAAAAAAGATTCGCACAAAAAATTCACCTCGTCGCCACTTTCACAAACAGACATTCAATAAACCCTACAATTTTTTTCTACCCATTGTTCTATTTTTTTACGACAATTTAGAGTTATTTGAATTAAAATTTGTCTGTTTTTGACGTTAACATGGTACGCATGAAATCACAGATTTTTTTAGACATAAGGGAAAAAATCAATATCGAGAAAACTTACCTTTCAGATCATCTGTGTCTTGATCCAGAGCTTCTATCTGAGTATTCTTTGCTGTCTTGCTTTTCGCTGTTGAGGTTTCTAAAATAAAAAACAAAAAAAAAAGAAAAATTATTGAATCGGTTCAGTAATCGGTTCATTATCGGTTCTACGAATTTATGAATCGGTTGCGAATCGGTAATTTCTCTTATTTATTTTTAATTTTCACAACACAAAAGAACGAATCAAGACCAGTAGCAAGCAATCCGCACTTCACAAAATAAACAAACAAAAGCGCTTATTATATTTTAATTCAAATCACATTCGGGCGTGTTTACTCTTTTTTTTTTTCCTCTTTCAATTTTTTTTTTTTCATTTTTCGTTTAAAATGAATTCTTTGAGAAATGAGATTCAAACTGAAGTGAAATACACAAAGAAGAACAATAATCGCATTGAAATTTTTTGCTCTCTCTTGATAAATAGTAATAAAAATGGAATAAAAATAATTCCTTCCATTTTTTTTTATGTAGTAGACTTGTGTCGAACGACGACGACCTTTACTCTACACATGCCATGAAAAATTCTGTGCAAATTGTGTCATCATTATCATCACGGACGATGATGCCGACAATATGTTGCGCATATTTCAGACGTTTTTTGAGAGGTTTCTGTGGGAAGGAAGGAGGAAGAAATTTTTTGGTCAAACATTTGTCTCGTACTTTCTTTTGTGTTACTTTGCCGCCTTTTACTGTAAGTTCTCTATATGACAAACAGACTTCGATAGGATTTTTCGATGATTTGTCTTTCTTTCTTTTTTTTTTGTAGGAAAGGAACGACGACGACATCGACATAGAGACACAGTATGCGGTAAGTTTTAATATTCATCGTTGTTGTTGCTTTTCTTCTCTTTTTTTTTTGTTTGTCAATCTCGATCACATACAGCACACAAAGGCCGTCGTATGGTGTGTACGTTGGGTTATTATTAAATTTATTTTACGTCGGAGATTCCTCTGCAACCATTGCCGTCATGTTGGCGCCAATCAAATGAACTCAGTTCAACATGTATTAAAATTTATGTGGATGTTTGTGTGTCTGTGTGTGTGTGTGAATGTTCAGACATAAGCAACATGTTTCTCTCTATTATTATTGCTTGCTGTTTGTTTGGCTCTTTTTATTGCGGAAAGATAGATTTTGTTGTTGTTGAGAACTATTTGATTGGAGATTCTGCGAAAAATCCATCGAAAATCGCTCGAGAAAGCAACAAGTTCGAAATGTCTTTTTAATTTTTATTTGTTTCTTTTTTTCAGAGAGAGGATCCAGTTTAACCAGTTTTTGACGATTATTATTATTTTTGTTAAAAATCATTAAAATTACTCTCACATTGTCGTAAAAAAGAAAAAATTTGCAAGTATGGAGGAGCAACAGGCAACAGCACCCAACAACACCATCAGGCGCATTTTTTACATTTTCTGCGTGTTGAAGGAAGGAATAACCGAAAAAATCAGCCAACCATGTGGTTTGAACTTTTATTTTGCTTTGTGCACTTATTTTTTTTTTTTATTTTTATTTCGTTGTTGTTGTCGTTTTAGAGGTACATGCACAGAAAATTGCAACCTGTTGCAGAAATATGCTGTTTTTATATCTGGTTTGGAAATATTTTTTTGCAGCAACGTATTAAAGTGTAATAATGATTGCAATTGCACTCGTTACTACTGCGGGACACCTGCAACTTTTTTTTCCGTGCGAAATTGGCACTCGAGGGATCGAAACTGGACCACCTGGCAAAATTTCTGATTTCCGACAAAATTTGTGGATTTTTTTTTTCAAAATAAGATTTCCAAACCAAGCAAAAAAATCTAATTTCAGCAAACAAAGACATCTTGGCATCTGATGAGTCACCACAAAACAACTGTCAATGACATAAAACGACGACGACGACGACGAATAATAACAACTCCAAGTCCCACAAAAAAAACTGAAAATAAACAGAAAAATGCACACAGAATACAAAAAAACGATCGAATTCATGCCAAATTTTTATCGTCAAGGTCAACTATCAATGTTCTGGGCAAATATTCACTTTTGCGAGCCGTTGCCGCCGCCCAGAATCTCGCGCGCCCAAGATTATTGATTTTTTTGTGTCATTTCGAAGACACAATCTCCTTCAATTTGTCACACTCACGTACTTGCCTGCAAATTTTTGGCACATATTCGATGATGGGTGCAAATTGTTTGTTCAAACAGCTCTTCAATAATTTTTTTTAAGTCTTTTTTAAATGCGTTTGACTTTGAATAAACACAAAAAATAAAAAGATTTACAAGGAAATTGTCGTTTTATGCGATAAATTTTGTCGATCTTTCTCGGGCAAACACATGTTCGAAAAAAAAAAGATGAAATCGGTACATCTTGAAAGAGTGACACAGACACACACACTCGACTTGACTTGAGTGGGATTTCTGTTTTAAAAAAATATTTCTAGGCAAAATATTTTATTTTTTCGTTCATCGGCGATGATGATGATGATGCTGATGAGACGAGAATTCCTTGCGTGTGATCTCTTTGAACGAGAAGAAAAATTTTTTGTTGTGTAGATAAATTATTAAGTAATTTCGAGTGTGTTTCGTTGGTGAAAAAAAAATAAATATTTTTGGACTTAATCCAATCTGTGACTTTTGCTTTTTATTCGAAAATATTTCGCGCGGTCTGATCTATTTCTCCGTAATTTATTGTGATTCATTTAAAACTTTGTGAGCGTCAACAATTTTTCATGTTTTGAGCATACTTTTTTCAAGCGAAGACGCGGTTTGTGAGTAATTTTAATGTTTTCTGGGAATTTTGATTATTTTTTGTGAAAAATTCTTGGTTTTTGGGTGGGATTTTCTTGTTTATCTGTTTATTTTTTAAAAAGTGTTTGACGTACCAAGTTTTGTTTTTCTAAGAGGTTTTAATGCAAGAAAATTAAAATTCATATTTGAGATGCTTTTTTAGAGTTGAAAAGTCATCTTGGAATGTCTTAAAGTCATTAAAATGTCCCAAAAAAAATCTTGAAATTTTTTTAGAGTTATTTTATTTATAAATTTTTTATTTTTTTTAATTTTAAAGAAGTTGATATTGAATAAATTTTGTTAAATACATAGAAAATAATTTAAAAAAAATAGATTAAAATAATTAAATTAAAAAAAATAAAATAATTAATTTTTACTCAATTTTGCACAAAAAAAACATTTTTTAAAATTTTTTATGTCTTTTTATAATTTTAAAAAAATTAAAAATAACTTTTGAGAACAAAAACAGACATCTTAAAATTCTAACATGAACTTTGATTTTGACTTTGATTGAATTTTTGGTCAAAATATTCAATTTTTAACTAAATTGGATACAATTTTTACCAAAACTCAAGATTTTGAGTAATTTAAAAAAAAATTCTTAAAAATTTTATAAGTTTCATAATATTTTTTGATGACCTTGAAGCTTAAAAGAATCTTGGAAAACGATCACTAAAATTTTTAATAACTTCTGAGAATCTTCTAAAAATTTTTTTATTCTTCAAAAATCAGTCCGGACATTTTTATTATTTTTTTTTTCTTTTGCTAAAAATGAACTTTTTAAGTCAAATTCTGTCACTTTTCAATCTCTTTTTATCAACAAAACTCTTCCATTCCTTGACAAGAAAAAATTCCATAAAAAACGCAAAATTCATTCAAAAAACCTCCATCAAATCCCCGTTTCGTCGACAAGTTCTACAGCATTTTTGTGTTGCAAACCACACACTTTTGCCTCTCTTCAACGTCAAACACAAAAAAAACACAACAAAATTCCTACACAACTTTCTGGTTTTCTTTCTCGACTCATATTTTTTGTGTTTCACATCGTAAAACACACATCAAAGAGGAAAACGAACATCGAGAGGTAAACGACAACACGAAGAACGAAGAGGTAGTAATAACATAAAATACGAAAAGAAAAAAAAATAACAACATAAAAACTTATTCGAGCATCCGATGGATGTTGAAGCGCATTTCCAAGAATTTTCGGGGTATCCCAAACGAACTTTACGTACGAGACGCATTGTACGATGCATTTGCTGTATGGATTCAGGTACGACAACAACGAAGATAAAGAAGAAAACAAAATACGAGAAGAGAAGAAAAAAATGCACTTGTTATGGTTTTACAATATTATTATTGTTATGCTGTCTTGCCATGCTGCCATGCGCTGTACACGGCACGAAGGAAGGCAGAAAAGAGAAGAGAACACAAGAAGACAAAAGAAAAGACAAAAAAAAAATACTAGACAGTACTGGTGCCAGTGCTTTAATTAATGAAAATAAATTCTTTTTAACTTTTCTGTCGATGATGTCGAAACAAGAACCGAGATAAATAGAGAAAGAGAGAGGAACATCCCATTATTTATTGTTGTTACACGAGAGACGATGTATATGAGTGAGAAACGCAAATAAATAACACAAAATGCAATTTCATAGATGACTTGGAGACAAGGAAGAAACATGTATTTTGACACTGTAGGGTGGTCGTAGACGTGTCGAATTTCCTGTGTGTACGAAGAAGAAGAAAGTAAATTGCTTAGAAAAAAGTATCACGTAGCGCCACAAGAATTACTCTCTTCTTCCCTTTTTTTCGGTTTCCATATCTGTTGTCCCTCATCTTCGTCAAGTACGTGATTGATTAGAAGAAATTTTCCCTCTTTTTGTCTTTTTTTGGCAGGAAAGTGAAAAGAAGAGTTCGTCCATGGAAATCAATTTTCATCGTTGCACAGTGGGGGATTTGGCGAAGTTTTACATCCGCATACTAAGAGGAAGCTAATTTGATGGAAATTAATGGAAAATTATGAAAAAATTGATTTGGTTTATGTATTGAAGGTTTTTAAGCCCCTGAAAGTAGGCAAAGTACATTAAAACTAAAAATTTGGTCAAAAAGTTAGTTTTCGAAGGACAATAGAGCTGAAATTTGGAAAAAATTGATAGAAAATAGAGTTTTCTCCAAATTTTGGCTCGATTGTCCTTCGATAACTTAATTTTTCAGCTTTTTTTAATTGTTGAGTATTTTGCATACTTTCAGGGGCACATCGCTCGGTTTCAACATATCATCAAAGAAATTTGGCATAAGATTTTATTGATGGTTTTGTGTTATTTAGGCCTAAAGTAATCGAAAAAACCTAAATTTAAAATTCTGGAATGAGCTTCAGTGTTTGTAGGTATTTTTAGTTGGATTTGGTATGTCAAAGAGATACTTGAAAACCCCCAAATCAACTGAAAAATTTTTAAAATCTCAAAAGCTCATTCTAGAATTTTGAATTTAGGTTTCTTAGGTTACTTTAGGCCTAACTAACACAAAACCATTAAAAAATCTCATTCGACATATTTTTTGATGAAATTTCGAAATATGTAGAGCGATTTGAGGGCCTTTTTCTTTCGACACATGAGCAATGGGAGCTTTTTCCGTCTTTCAAAGCCCTCCAAAGTTTTTCCTATTTTTTCCATTTTTCATGTTTTTATTCAAGAAATTTAGTGAAATAAATGTAATTTTGAAAAAAAAATTATGGTTATGGTTCAGAAGTAGTTCTACTGAAATTGAATTTTTGACCATAAATCATAAAATTTTCTCAAAATTACAATTATTTTACAATTTTATCGAAAAAAAAAACAAAAAATTGGAAAAGCTATTAGGAAAACTTTGAAGAGCCTTATTTTCAGCCTTTTTCTTATTTTTTTATTAATTAACATCAAATAAGCTTTCGATTAGTTTGTTAATGTCCCAAGGAGTTTTTTCAGACATTATTAAACTAATCGAAAGCTTATTTGATGTTAATTAATGAAAAATAAGAAAAAGGCTGAAAAAAAGGCTCTCCAAAGGTTTCTTAATAGTTTTTCCAATTTTTTGTTTTTTTTATGAAATTGTAAATTCTCCAATGAGTTAAAAAAAATAATTTCCGGAATTCTTCCACTGTGCGTTGTCATGGATGTCCCTTTTTTCCGCATGTACAAAATAAATACAAGTTGAGGCATCAACAGGCATTTTATTACACAAACACAAGCATACACCCTAAAAATTTTTCCACAACATTTGTAAATGTTTCATTCACGCATTTCACTGTCCAAAGAAGCGTTATGGCACGTGTACGAGCAAAAAACGAGGGTTTCCCATGGATTTCCCTCGTACCACGTACCTCCATAGACACTCGCACGACAAAAAGACGCGCGCATATCACACATTTTCCCGAACATTTTCTTAATTTTTGCACAACACAACAAGGACCCAAACATATGCCGTTGAAGTAAATAAGAGCACATTTATCGACATGAACCGAGAAGAAAAAAAGGGATGGTACGAAGGAGGAAGACGATACGAGTAAGAGAGAGAGAGAACGCACGAAAGAGATTCCCCAAATGACCTGAAATTGTGAACCGAACAATAATAAAGCAGAAAGTTAATGTAAACAATCGAAGAGAACAGACCTGGCGCACATTAAAAAAAGTGTGTATGCGAGAAAAAGCAGGTAATTTATATTCGGAACATGTTTTTTTTTTATTTTTAAAGGTGCACACCGGTTAAGCAGGTTCTGAGTCAGGTACGAGAGAACTTCATCATCGCACCTCACCACGCCAACCAATTCACTGTAAAGTGCTTTGTTTCCATGGTATCAATTTTTTCGTCGTCGTCGTCGTCATTAAAGAAATCCAGTTTATGCGGGGATTGCTCACTTCTCGCACTTCGCCCTGCACACAGACACATTCACAGCCCGTAGTAATAGGATACAGGAGAGACAAAAGATTACACAATACATGACCTGTCTTTCAAATAAAAAAAAAAAACATGAAACACAAATTTCTGCGCAGAGCGGTAATCGGTATGGAATGTAGGAAAATCACGTACTTTTTCTGTCGTAGATACAAATTTTATTTTATCAAACTCGTATCAAAAAAATACAGATAGGAAAAAAAAGGTAAACCTTATTGAATTGACTGAGTGTGTAAATGGGAACAACATGACATTAATCTGCGTCGTAAATATAAAAGAATATTCGTCATGGAAAAAAAAAATTTTTCTCTCTCACAAGGGACACATCAGCGCTGGCTGTCGAAAAAAAGGTCAATCAACAAGAACACGTATTTAGCACGACGGTGTGAGAATTTTAAAGACATGTGATGTGATGGAACGAGATTTTTGATGTTTTAAAGGTGAAGCTTGCGAGTGAAATTGTTGGGAAATGGAAAATTTGTCAGGTTTTTGATTGACAATTTTTATTAAGGGGAATTTTTGATGGTTTGACAGTGAGAGTTTGGATCGTTTTTAATTAAAAATTGTAGGTTTTTGAATCAAAAAGTGACAATTGAATTGAATTGAAGCAATTTGAGGAGTTTTGGTAAGATTTTTTTTTCGATTTTAAGAATCTATTGATGAAGAGTTTTACTCTTTATAAAGAAATTACAACAATTCTTAAAATTTCTTACAATCCTTAAGTTCTTATCATAAATTTAGACGATCTGAAACCCAGTGGGACGAAATAACCTTTTTTTAAGGCCCTGAGGTCTTGAAAATAAGGCCCTTAAACTTTTTTATGGAATTTTTATGAAATTTTTATATTTTTGAAAAAATTTTTTTTTAATTTTTTCAAAAAATAAAAATTTCGGAATTTCTCTATGTAAAAGTTTGAGGGCCTTATTTCCAAGACCCCAGGGCCTTAAAAAAGGTTATTTCGTCCCACTTTGAAGAATTCTTCGTAGGGAGATTCAAATGCTTTTTCAACTTTATCATTTTTAATCAACGCACGTTCTTATGCGAAAATAAGCTTCTTCGGTACATCAGTCATCCTTTTTATTACACAGTTTAATCCTTACTTTTATTTATTTATTTCATCAAATTAAGATTACAGCATTGTAGTTGGAGAAAAAAGCATAAAGCTTAAAAATCTCATCTTTTCTTTCACATTTTAATTTTGTTGGTCGTGCGCCATTTGATCCGTTGACATTGAAAATATCACAGTCCTCCCTCAGGCCCAGTTGGAGTGTTTTAACTATTTAAGTCAAAATTTATTTTCTTTCAGAAACTTTAATTTTCAAAAAAAAGTACTTTAATTTCCTAAAAATACTCGTTAAGCTAAAAACAAATAGATAAAAATTGGTTTGAAAAAACTGAAAAACGGATAATTTCCACAAAATAATGAAAAATCTGAACTTTGATCATTAAAGAAATGAAATTTTTTGAAGAAAAAAGTAAATTTGGAACCGATGAAAGTCACCTTGTACCCAAAACGGGCTTAAAATGCTTCCATTTGGTAATATATGTATTCACTTTTTTAATTTTAATTTTCTTTATAATATTCATTCATTTTCAGCCAATTCGAATACATTAAAAATTTTAAGTTGAAAAAATTTTTAACTTAAAAATCATCTCATAGAATACCGAAAACAGCCTATAGATTAGATTTCTAATCTTAATTTTCGATTCTATACAATTATCAGACATATTCTAATCATTTAAAACTAAACCATGATCCTGTTCCAGCTAAAATTGATTAAAATCGTCAATTAATCTCCATGAGCGACTTAAACTAACTTCATTAGATCTTCAATCAATTTCCAACGAATTTATTTTAATTCTTGGATTCAGCAACATTTTAAAACGCAAATTAATTCAATTAAACTTCAATATAAATTCCCGACCATTGCAGCTCAATACTTTCTTCGAAGTCGTGCCACTTGAGGCATTTTCCGCGTAATTCCCTTAATATACGGCACAATTCTCGCGAAACTCCTCGAAAAAAACGAAAAAAAAATCGCTCGCCGCATGTGAGATCATCATCATTCTCAATGGCATATCAATTTAAATATATTTCGCTACGGATTGAATATAAAATAGAGAATATTAATAGTCGCCATCATCATCATCATCAAACGCGACGACGACGACGAACTGAAATTTATATCGCGTCCATTCTATTGCTGCTTGAACGCTCGCTGCCTTGCCTGCTTTGCCCGATAGATAGACTTGTTCGTTAGATAGTTGAAAAACAAGTTTCTTTTCTTTTGAAATTCATGTATGCATGAAATTATTTCGTTTGTACTTGATTGAGAACGCAACGTTCTGCGTGGCACCTTTTTTGCACAAAAACGAAAAAAAAAATTATTAAAAGGCTGGCAAGTCACGGATTATTGTGAAATGTGTCTCCAGCTAGGCGTCTCCATCGGAATAAATTTCGTAGATATTTATCGGGCACACAAAAAAAAATAAATTACAAACTCTCCGTGTGTATTTACTATTACGTAAGGGAGATTCCCATACAACAACATATGTAACAACAACAACAACGACGACGACGGCAACGAGAGGTGATGCACACACACAATCGACGTCTCGTCGTTCACATACTCGTCGGTTATCGTATGTGTGAACAAGTGTGGAATACCCTTCTTAGTCAGTACTTTAGCGAGTACCGCGTACAACCATGATTGTTGTTTTGCCACGAACAACGACGACGACGACAACAAGTTCACGACGTTGAAATTTTTTTTTTGTTTCATGCCTCGAGAAAGCCGAATTTTTTTAAACGTTCTCTCTCTCGGATTTCTCTCGCAGTTGCAATTTTGCTCGGGCGATTACTCATGCAAGATTTTAAAATAGATGAACGATGATGATCTTAAGTGATTTGTTTACTGCTCTGACACAGTAAATTTTTATTGATGTATGCTGCCAAGAACTCTGAAGAAAAATCTGTTTGAAGGTCCCACAACGATTCCAGATTGCCTTTTTTAGACATGTGGCAAGGAAACCGGAATGCACTTCACATTTTTTTGCAACAACAATAAAAATTTTAAAGTTTTTTGTCAAAAGAACGCACGCAGCAGATAGAAATTCAGTCATTTTCAGGTAACTTCTATCGTTTCTTCCACACACATGTTCACATATTCTACGTGTGACGACTGCTCTGTACGTGATACAGGTAAATCAGGTTTCCTCTTGAATTTTTTTTCTTAC
Organism: Culicoides brevitarsis; assembly: GCF_036172545.1. NCBI lineage: Eukaryota > Metazoa > Arthropoda > Insecta > Diptera > Ceratopogonidae > Culicoides > Culicoides brevitarsis. The sequence goes on along the minus strand of NC_087086.1, from coordinate 29,450,648 downwards.
ACGACAGAGCGACGTGCATGCATGAAGAATAAAATAATAACAAAAGTTGTAGCTGTATAAACCAGTTTTGCCAGATGATGTAGGCACAGGCGATACGTTTTATATTAAAGTAAATGGTATTTAATAGAGGCGAGTTGTTGTTGCTCTTGCTGCTGCTGCTGCTGATGATGGTGATGTGGAAATGTACCGACTACACGAAAGACGTTGGCAGAGAAGAAGAAAAAAAATGAGGAATTTCTTGATTCACGGGATCGTTCGCGGAAATTATCGCGGCAGTGTAAGAAAAAAAAAAGCAGAAGGGGTTTACCGGATACTACTTTTTTCGCGATTATTGCAATTCGAGCATGTTCTTGATTCTTGGAACGGTGTTAGATATTGAAAGTATCACTTGACAAGGTCGGTTTGGTGATTGTGAAGAATTAGATTGCTTCTTCCTCGTTTCTTAAAGATTTCAAAGAAATTTTTTTCTTCTTTTTTTATTTCTTTGAAATTAAAAAAAAATTAAAAAATCCCAAATTAATTAGAATTTCTCAAGAATTTTTGTAGATTAAATTCAATTATTTTTAAAAATTTTGGTCGAAATTTTAATAATGAATTTAGTATTTATTAATTCGAATAAAAATAAAATTTATTTTCATAATTTTTTTAATGATTTAAATTCTTAACTTTTAAAATAAAATTATTGTTGTTGTTGTTGTATTTCTTTCCATCATTTACGATGATATTGCGACGATTTTTTGGCTAGTTCGTTTAATATTACTTTTTCATATACTTATTTCGTTTATCACATATTGCTTTGCTTTAACTTTAAAAGTCTCCAAACTATCATAGTCTTTAATATCACATATCACAGTCATTTTGTTAAAATAATTCTAAAATTAAATTAAATAATACTAAAGCTATTTTATGATTCTTTTGAATTTTTTTATAAAAAAAAAAGTTAAAATTTTTGACTAAAAAACTTCTATATTAAAAAAAAACTAAATTATTTTAATAAAATAATTTTTTTATAATAATTTCTTAGTAAAATATTAAAAGAATTTTTGGAAAATTTAATTTTTTTCAAAAGAAATTCTTTAAAAAAAAATTGCTAAAAAAATATTAGTTTTTTATAAAAAATTTAGCTTCTTTTAAAAACCCAAATTTTTTTTTGATAAAAAAAATAGTGTAAATTTTTGACTAAAAAAATTCTATATTCAAAAAATTTTACATTAGGTATTTTAACTAAATATTTTTTTTAAATAAAAATAAATTATTTTTTTAGTAAAATATTAATAGAAAAATCATTTTAAATTTTCTCAAAAAAATTCTTTTAAATTTTTTTTTAAAATTAATTAATTAAATTTCTAATTTAAAATATTATTTTTTTTAAATTCAATGAAAAATTTTTAAATTTAAATTTTTGGCAATTTTTAAAGAATATTCGATAAAAATTATTTTTTTATCGAAAAAATTCGACATTCATCGTCAAAAAAATTTACAAAAGTCGAAAAAAATAATTTTTTTTTAAATTTCGTAAAATGTTCATTACTCAACTCAAAAATCAACGGAAGATTTCTGTCCTTCCCGTTGACTGCCTTCAATGAACTTGAAAGCATTCACTGCCAAGTTGTCTACAATGAGAATTTCAGGTACCAAAGTGAACCTGCTTACCGTGTCTAGCAGGTTCAATCCATTTTAAGTAACAAGTGCAAGGTTTAAAATTTTTTTTAACCGGATCAAGTGGACCCAAAATTGACCTGATGCCAAATCATTAATGGATTTACTGGTTTACAAAACAAAAAAAAAATTATTAAGACGAACTTCGTCCTAAATTCTGTCTGATAAGGCACTAACGATGCGAAAATGAAAAAATTCTCAGTAAAACGTTTAACTTCGAATCATCCCAAAAGTACCTGTTTCATCATTTTATCATGTACGTGACTCATCATCCTTAAAAAAAATAAAAATTATTACCACACCCTTTCTGGGATGCTGCGACATTCCAAAGAAAGTTTTAATTTTTACATTCCGTCACTCACGGAAACTTTCGGAAAAGTCTCCCTAGACATTCGATAAAAATCAACAAATTCACAGACGACACAGAGATTTGTCCCAAAAATAGAAGAAGAACGGATCCACCACCGTAGCAGAAACAGAAGAAGAAGAAGAAGTAGAAGAAAAAAAAAGTTACTCACTTGTTTTCGATACTTTTCTTCGTGCCATGTTGATTCACTGTCCGTACAAATTTTTTTTTTTGTTTCGGTATGGATGACGTCAAATTTTTTGTGTACACCACACGAATTGAATGGGAAACGAAAAAAAACAACAAATTAAGTCTATCCTACTCGCACTTGTTAGATATTCAATGAACGAGGAGACATCATCGTCAACTATGCCTCGCTTTTGTGTTTGATATTTAGGTAGGTATTCCCTCTCTCTTTTTATGCAATTCACATGTGTGTGTAAAAATTTTTTTTTTTTTTGTGATATTTTTGTGTGTTGTTTGTAATAATGAGCGAAACGTTGCTTGCCTGCTCGCTGCTTGACGAGAAGAAGAAGAGCGACGACGAGAATTTGTACAAAGAAAATGCTGCTAAAATAAATTCCAATCTGTATATGTAATAACAACGCGTTACGTTATAATTAGAATAAAAGGCTCGTGGTGATGTGATGGGTGATACTATAAGAGAAATATTTTTCGTGTGTGCACTAATAAAAAAAAGGTGATTCTTCGTTTCGTTTTCTTTCTTTTTATTTTTATTCCATCGAGCTTCTTTCTTTTTTTTTTCTTCTTTTAATGCGACAACGTACGTGACATTACTTAATTATGTTTTCGCGTGTGATTGATAACATTTTTTCCGATGCTTGTGACGATGACTCGGTTGGTCACTTAAATTGTTGTGTAGACTCTCTTAATTGGATAATGTAACTTTTATTATCAATTGTACGTGCGTTTTGCTGTTCAGGTTCACTCTTATCATTTTTTTTGTTTTTTTGCAGAAAATAGCGCACTCGAGTTTTTCCTTTTACAAAAAGTTGAGGAATTCCCTTTTTTGTGATTTTTTTATTTATTTTGTAACACAAATTTTTCACGCGCGCGGATTTTTTTGTTTTTCTCGGATTTTTTTCTTGAGTGCAAGTTCAGTTGATTTTTTTTCTGTATTTTGGTATTTTTTTGTTATTTATTTGTTTAATATATAATATTATATATATATTTTTATATAAAGATATATAAAATACGAAAAATAAAATACGTCCACGAGTTATTTTCTACGACTTGCTTCATTGACTGACCGAAGAACACTGAATGACTGAATTTTACATACGTTGTTGTACTCAAATGTATATAAAGGACGGTACAATAGATGGTTTTGTTCATGAAATCTTTTTTAAATTTAATTTTTTTAATGGATTTTTAGTGATTTGTTTAATTTTTAAAATTATATTAATAAAAATTTAATTAAAAATATTTTTTAAATTATTTTTAGTGATTTTTTGAAGTAATTTCAGGTTAAAATGATTTTTTTCTAGAAGGAGATAAAAGACAAAAATTGTAAAGGCCTTTCACAACGCAATAAAAGAATACTACGCACTAACACAAGCATAAATTTCGTGATTCATACGCGTACTCACACCACTATAGAACATCTCGACATCGAGAATTTTGTTAACCCTTGTTCGCTCGATGTTGTGGGGGTGGAATTTTTATCATGTTTGAATGTTTTTAATTAAATTTTAATAAAAAATATTTAAATTTGACTTAATTTACGAAATAAAATTTTAAAAAAAATTAAATTGATGATTTTTTGTAATATAAAAATTTTTTATAAACTGTTATAAAAATTTTAAAATAAAAATTTGAAATATTCTTAGATATTTAAGAATTAATTTATTTAAATTTATATCTAATGGGCTATTTTATTAGCTCAAAAAATTTATTTTTTTTTTAAATTTAGATTGAAAATATTTAGAAATTTTTAATTTTGATAAAATTTGAGTTGTATAACAGTTATAAAAAAAAATTCTTCCAAAAAAATTAAAAAAAAATAATTTTTATGTGTCTCTTGATTTCTTTGTACTTCTTATAAGTACTTTATATAATTTTTCTTATATCATTTTAATTAAAATATTAATTATTTAAATAATAAATAAAGAATTTTTTGCAATTTTAGAACTGTTATAAAAATTTCATAATGCTGTTTTTGATATATTTTAGCAATTTTTTTAATAAAATTTTTAAAAAATTAGGCAAAATGGACTTCGTGATTAAAAATTTCATTTGAATGGATTAAAATTAAGAAAAATTTAACATGTTGATCATTGCAATAAATAATGAACAATAATAAAAATGTGTTATAAACTGTTATAAAAATTTCAAAAATAAAAAAATAACATAATTTTAATTTTTATGCATAAATAAATTGATCAAAATTTAAATTTAAAAGCCTTGAAAATGCTCAATAAATAAATCTTTACACGAAATTTAAATGAAAATTTGGTAAAAAATCAAAATTTTGTTAAATTTTAAATTGTATAACAGTTATAACAATTAAAATTTTATTCAAATTCGTATTTAAAAAAATTAAAAGAGCAAATTTAAATATTTTACAACATTTTATTTTTAAAAAATAACCATTTTTACAAAGTTTTTCATTCATATCATTACAAAAACTAAAGAAATGCGTAGAAAAGTAGATAAAATTGTTCTACCATACAATATAATAGACTGTTATACAAAGACATATGATATGAAGAATATCCAATTTTTGTCAAAAGACATTCATTAATAATTACGATTATCCGATTTTTTTTAGTAGTAAGATGGACAGTTAACGAGCAGTGATTAATTTACAAGAGAAATTCCCGGAAAAATCAACATTTCCCGTTATTTTTACTTCTTTTTGGTGGTGGTCGACGACAAAAATGTCAATCAAGTTGGGTTATTTTGCTTGTTTGAACGCAACCGCGCAAGACCCGACGTTCGTTCCTCCTCCTCGTCGCTCGTGTAGGAATTTTTCGAGATAAACCCGTGCGTGCTTGTGGCTTGCATGAGTTCCTGATCGGGCTCCAGTCGATTTTCGTACAACAAAATGTGCAAAGTTTCCTCGAAAATCCTCGCCTCGGGAAATTCGACTTTTGTGTGTTTCTTGTCAGTCGCATAAACGATCGATGTGCAACAAACTTCGCCCACTTTCTTCCCATTGCCGTAAAAAGACCAGCAGCAAATCTCCGACGAGCCAATTACGTCTTTGATGAACAGCACGCGCCCACTGAACCGCAAACTGAGTTTGTCGAATAATTCAATGTTTTTCAGCAAATTGTCGTCACTGGCATTTGTGTAGGAATATTTGTTGTTGTGTCGATTAATTAGCAGCTTCACGACGGGCTTCGTGCTCGTCGATATCAGATAAAGTTCCTCTTTTTGCGACGTAATGAGCGGAACGTTGCAAATTGGCTCAACTTCGTTCTGTTGTTGCTTCTTCAAGATCGTTCGTTCGCAAATTTCCGCCAATTCCGTGATGCAATAATACTTTGCCTCGGCCAAAATTTCGTGCAACGCCTTTAAATTGTGTTCCGGCAGCGGACAACTTCCATCACGCAAGAAATTGAGAATTATGTCGAAATGTTTGCCACAACGATCGATCAGAATCCAGCCCTCGGCATCTGTTAGGATCTCCATGCGACCCGAAAACATCGCGCGCAACATGGAATCATGCTAGAAATTGAAGAAAAAAAATGATGACAAGAAAAAAATTGAATTTAATTTTCTTACTTTGGTCAATGTAGAAATTGTCGTCTGGAACAGAGATCCTCCGATATTCAGTTTGACGTACTTTCCGCCTTTGTTCTCCAGTTTCAGCTGCTGTAGCGCGTTACTCACTTCCTCACTGCCCATTTTTTGTCCTCAATTTCCGTCCGTAAACCTCTTGAAAAGCCTTTTTCTCCCGATTTTCCAATAGAAATTTTTTGTTTTGATGGATTTATCATTTCCTTTCGTCTCAAAAATTTGCTTGAATTGGCAGAAAAGGCGATTTTAGAAGTGTAGACGACTGGTTTTTTATGGAAAAGACGTCAAATTTGAAAAAAAATTACGTTACGTTGCGAAAACTTTTTTATTTTTATTGTTTTTATTGATTTTTTGATGAAAAGTGATGGAAAATACTGTGACAGTACGGTCCGTGGGTAGTTTCTAAAATGCATTACTTCTTTTTCTTATTGCTTTTGCCAGATGGGGCGGGCAGAGGTTGTCCCGTCAATTCAGCAAGTTGTTTCTTGAGCCCTAAAAGCACTTCGACTTCTGGTTGCCACACACTTTTGTCGCTTGATCCCTTCAAAAGGCGCACTTTTTCACCCTAAAATGATTTTTTTTTTTATTTTTTACGAAATTTTATTAAAAATATTAAAAATTTACTTGTTTTGTTATTTTGTCTTCCAATTCTTTTACAGCGTTAGGAGAAGGTGTCGCCGCCGCCGGAGCTGCAGCTGCTTTCGGAGCACTTCCTGGTCCCAGTTTGAGCTTCAAATTTTCCAATTGTTTCTTCAATTCCAACAAAATTGTGACTTCTGGTTGCCAAACAGCTTTTTCGACGCCACTTCCCTTGAGTTTACGGACTTTTTCGCCCTGATCAGCGACAGCACGTTCGCATTCCTCCACAGTATCGAAAAGTTTATTTGAGGTAGTTTCTTTTTTCGCTGGCGCCCCAGTGCCTTGTTGGACTCCGGCGTATTTTTTCTTCAACTCATCAATTGTGGTTTGTTCGATTTTGGTGAAAAGGGGTGTGGGTTTGCCGATTTTGTGGCCCTCTTTTAGGAGCATCGACATTTGAGATTTTCTGAAAGTGAAAAAAAATTATGAGAAAATTATTTTTGAAGGTTGTTTAATTTTTTTTTCGAAAAATCAAAAAAAACATGGGACAAAAATAAAATTTAAAATTAAAAAAAAATAAAATATTTATAAAATCTGTCGTTTTTTGAGTTTTTTTTTTATAAATTTGTAATTTTTTAAATATTTCATAGTAAATTTCATAATAAAATTAGAATTTTTTCTTAATTTCCGAAAAATACCCAAAAAAAAATAATTTAAAAAAAAAAAATCCAATTAAAATTTTAATTTTTAAGCTTTTTAAAAAAAAAATTCTTTTTAAAATTATTTTTTTATCAACATTTTAAATTTCTTGTTTCGCAAAAATTAAATAAAAATCAAAATGTAATTTAATTATCAAAAAAAAAGTCGATTTTATGAATTTTTCTAAAATTTGCTTAAAAAAATCCGATTTTGAGCGAATTTTGTAAAAATGTACTAAAAAAATGGCATTTTCAACGATTGAGATATCATATTAATTATTTTTTTATTTTTTTGATTTTTGAAAAAAAAAATTGAACTTGAACATATTAAAAAATATTCAAAAATTAAGCAAATTCAATCATTTTAAATTAATTTTTTTTTTAATTTTTTTTAAAGTTTAAAATTTTTTTTAAATTTTTTTTTAAGCTTTAAAATTTTTTTTTAATTTTTTTAAAGTTTAAAAATTTTAATAATTAAATTTTTATATTAGTTTTAAACTTAGTAAATTTAAAATTATTTTTTTTTAATTTTTAAAAATTTAAACTTTTTTTAAAATTTTTAAAAATTTAATTTTTTTTTTTAATTTTCCAAATTTTTTTTTTTAAATTTTAAAAAGCATTTTTGGGAAAAAATTAATAAAAATTACTTACTCTGGATTAATTCTCTGTTGCTGCACATTCAACTGTTTGAACAAATTTCTCGCAGTATCGGGCATATAAGGGAACAACAGAGTCGCTAAAAGGCAAGCCATGTTACATGCAAGGCCAATAACTGTTCCAGCACGAGTTTTTTGCTTGTCATCTCCTTTCGCAAGCACCCATGGCTGTTGCGATTGCATATATTGATTGCCATGTCGTGAAATCGACAACAAATGTCGAATACCGTCTCGCAAACGCGCCTTCTCCAACGACTGAATGTAACCTTTGAGCTCGCGATTGACTAGAGCGAGTAAAATGAGTTCATCTTCCTCCAATTTTATGACCGGGATTGTCGAAGCGAAATTCTTTTCGCAGAAAACGAGCGCTCTGTTACAGAAATTACCCAAATTGTTCAACAATTCCGAGTTATTTCGCGCTGCCAAGTCGTTCCAACTGAAACTCGAGTCTTGTCCCTCGGGGCGGGCAGCTGCCAGGTAGAAACGCCACACATCCGATGGGATGCCCGTTTCTTGGGCATCATTTCCAAAGACGCCAATGCCGCGTGACTTGCTGAATTTGCCGTCTTCGTAGTTGAGATATTCCGTTGCCATGATGTTCGAGACCATTGTGTGACCTTTATTGATGCCCAAAAGTGTTGCGGGGAACATGACTGAATGGAACGGAACATTATCCTTCGCCATGAATTGGAATAGCTCAACTTTCGTGTCGCTAGCTGGTTGCCACCATTGCTTCCAATCTTTCGTGTATTTGCTCGTGATGGACAGGTATCCGATGGGAGCGTCGAACCACACGTAAAAAACTTTGGATTCGAAGCCGGGAACCGGGACAGGGATGCCCCATTTGAGATCGCGCGTGATGCAACGTGAACGGAGACCTTCTTTCAACCAGGTTCGGGTGATGACACGAGCATTGTTGGTCCATCCTTGTTCGACACTGTCGACCCATGATTTGAGTTTTGGTTCAATTTTCGGCAAATCGATGAAAAATTGCTTGGATTGTCGCACAACGGGTGTGTTGTTGCATACTTTGCATCGAGGACGAACAAGTTCGATGGCGTTGACGAGTTTTCCGCAGCCGTCGCATTGATCTCCGCGAGCATCTTCGTAACCGCAGCCTGGATGAGGGCAAGTTCCTTCGACGAAACGATCTGCGAGGAAACGATCGCACTTTTGACATAACAATTGTTCGACTGTTTGGGTTTCAATCATGCCAGCTGCCTGTAAATGAAAGAAAAAATGTTTTAATTGAATATTTTTTGCTTTTAAAAGGAAAAATATTAATGACAAAATATTTTTAAATAATTTTTTGAGAAATTTTGAGGAAAAGTATTTTAAAAATTTAATTTTAGGAGCAATTTTGACGCATTTTTTTTCAAAAATATCAGAATGTTTGTAAAAATGAGTATTTAATTAATATTTTTCTTAGTTTTCAATTAATAAATGAAAAATTTTGTGAAGAAAAAAAATCATTTATCTTATTTTTATCTAAAATTTTATTAAAAATTATGAAAAAAATTAAAATTTTAAGTTAATTTAAAATTTTTAGTATTTGTTTTGAAAATTTTTATCATTAATTTAACGAAAAAATTCAGAACTGTTGAAAAAGTCATAAAAATTTGGAAATTTTAAGACATTTTTGAGGAAAAATTATTTCAAAAATTATTCTAAAAACAAAAATAAAATTGAAAAAGTTGAAAAAAATAAAAATTTCTGAAAATATAATAAAAAAATTAGACTTTTTTTAATAAAATTGAATCATTGTGTTGATATTTTATCACAACAAATTATTTTTTTACCATGTCTGAAAGAAAATGTTCAAAAGTTGGTCAAAATTAAAAAAATAATGGTAAGATTTTTTTTGAGAATTTTTTTAAATAAAAATGCAGAACAATAATTTTTGATAAAAAGTGGGGTCTAGAGCGCAAGAATAAGGATAAAATAAATACACTACTCCCTCTCTGATATAAACATTTTGGGGGACGACTTAGTTGATATATGAGAAAAATTGATATATGAGAGGGAGGGTTGATTTTCAAGGAAAATCTAGACTTTTACTCGATAATCTTGTGATAGGCGTCTTGTGAATTTGATTTTTAAATATTTAGAACTTAATTTCTTTTAAAAAAGAATAATTTTCTCGTAAAATAAAAATTTTCTTTATACCGAAAAAATTGATAACCTCTCTTATATCAATAAAATATCGATTTTGACAGCATTTATTGATATAAAAGAGGTTGTCAACTCCGAAAAAATATTGATATATGAGAGGGTTGATATAAGAGAGGTTGATATAAGAGAGGGAGTAGTGTATTTTAATCATTTTTTTTTAATTTTCTTGCGTTATTATTGGTTATGGAGCGTTATGATATATAAAAAAAAAATTAAAGAAATTTTTTCAAAAATTTTTTAGCATCAATTTTTCAAAGATTTTCCTTCTTAAATGGTCAAAAATACAGAATTTTCTATTATTAAACCTTAAAAATAGGGTTAAAGCTTATTAAAAATTTTCTCATAATGTCAAAAATTTAATTCTTTTTTCAAATTAAAATTTGAATTTATTTTTGATGTGACTCTAAGACCTAAAATTTTATGAAATTTGACAATAAACTCTCAATTTTTTTGTCATATGTGAGAAAAAATCCAGAAAAATGCTTAATTATCACAAAAAAATGTAAAAAAAATGTTACAAAAAATAAATTTTAAAATAATTTGCTGATAAGAATTATTAAAAGGTGCATAATTTCGTATTAAAGTCAATAAATTAATGAAATTTTTAACTTTACCTGCAATTCCTTGAACATTTCCTGCACAATTTGCGTTTGTTCCTGCGTCGACGTACGCCCAAAATAATCAAACCCGATTCCAAACCACCGATAAATCGAATTATGAATCTCAAAATATTTATCGCAAATTTGCCGTGGCGTCATATTCTCGGCAAGCGCTTTCGTCTCTGTTGCTGTGCCATATTCATCCGTACCGCAAACGTACAACGTGTTATAGCCACATAAACGAGCATACCGCGCAAAAATATCCGCCGACAAGACACATCCGATGATATTTCCCAAATGCGGCACATTATTGACGTACGGCAAGGCAGATGTGATGAGGACATTGCGTTCTCCCTTCTTGGGCAGCACCACACGAGGCTCCTGCGCCTTCACCTCTTTAACGGGAACGAAATTTTCACGCGCTGCTTCCATTTCTTCCGGCAAAACGGTGTCCGAAATCGTAGGAGTTTCGGGATTCAACAACTGAAGATTACTGTCACCGATTTTCGGGTCAAGAACGATGTGATGAACGCCTCCGAAGCGGTTTGCGTTGACCAAGGAGTTGAAATGAAGTTCTTTGAGAGGTAAAACTTTCAATGCTTCTTGCACGGCGGGAAATTCTCGAACAGCACGATACCATCGCAGTAAATTATCGATATTTTGAGCTCCTTTTAGGGTTCCATCGGGCGCCAAGAGACTCCAAACTGCCCAATCGGCTGACGAAACTTGATCTCCCGTGAGGAAATTCACTTTTGCCAAATGATCTTCCAACGTTTTCACCAAGGCATTGAGGATGGCACGTGCATCGGGGTCCGCGCGATGCCCAACTGCGAAATTATGAGCCAAAGCAGGCGCTAGACGTGTCGAGGACCAATCCAACCATTGATCGTTGAGCGATTCGTTCTTCGTGACAGGCAATAAAAACTTGACAGCTGCATTTGTGCTGAAAATTTGGACTCCGCTGTCGAGTTCCAACGTTGGCAAGTGCTTCGGCTCCTTCAACGCAGGATCTAAAAATAAAAAAACGACACGTACGTGAGTGACCTTGGCGTTATCGGTTGTGGTTAGAATGAAAATGTCCTTAAAATCCTCAAAAATTAAATTATTTTTCATAAAAAATCATTTTTTGTGGGATTTTTAGGACTTTTTAACAGACGAAAGGTATGAAATCGAAGAATTTTTACCCGAAAAAGCAATTTTCTTGACTTGCACTTTTTTGTTTGCCACATTTGCACTTATCAACAGCTTCAGTGTGAGAGGGTTTCCGTCATTTGTGTAGATAATCATCGTGTTTGGCGTCCTTTGAGACAATTTTCGTGACTTTTCCGGCAATTTCCTTCAGTTTTTCTGTGAAAACTGCGATAAAAACACTCGAGCACTCCGCTGGTGTGAACAAAATTTGCCCAATTTACAATTTTCCGCATGTGTCATCGTCATTTTCGTGCCCATGCGACAATCGACGGCACAGTTGTTGTTGTTGCTTTATTGATTTTTCGATTTTCTCCAGTACTGGATCGCGATTCGTGAATATTTTAGTGCGTAAAACGAGTGAAAAGCACGGAAAATTGCCCATTAAACGCAAGACGAAGGCAATTGCGACGAAATTCAAGTGCGGAAAATGCCAAATTGAGGAAAACAAGTGCGCGGAATGTCGAGACGAGCAATTGACCCGGATGAGCAAGCAGCAGCAGCGACGACGACGACAAATTTAATCGAAGAATTTCTGGCGAAGACGAGTTCGTTGCGTAACTCGAAGGAAGAGAAGGAACGACAGAATGAGGTGATAAGTTATGCGGGGGGATTGACCGAAACAGCTGCTGGAGGCGATTCGTATGCTGTCGTAGCGCATCTCGATGACGAAGGTGAAAGTACGTCGAGTGACAACCATGTAAGGAACACCGATAGTGGATTTTCTACAATTTGCGACTACGGTAGCGACGTGAATTGCACACCGAAGCGATCGTGTTTCATCGATGCCAGCACTTTGTACGACGAAAATGAGTTTGATTCGCTGCCATCGACCACGGCAACGGGCGCGGAGTCATTTCGGGCGAGTATCAGTTCGAATAACAGCTCAACCTCGTCCTCAAGTCAACCGCGTTCTGATTCGCGGCAAGAAAATGAGAAGCGTCAAGGTTATTTAGTCTTCAAAAACTCCATTCATCAATATTCGGGGCATCCAATTTCAACTTCCTCGAATTCTAACAGCAAAGAAGCCGAAGATTTCGAGATTGTAGACTTCCCCGAAGAAAATGGGACCCCCCAAAACTCCTTGGCATACATCCCAACTGCAGCGCATGACGATGACAGAGGTCGAGTTGAGGACCCCGCGCCCATTTTAACTGCTGCCGAGCTTTATTCGAGTCGTGCGGCAATGACAAAGCGCCAAAAACACGACGAATCGGCGCCAATTGTCTCTGGAGGAGCAAGTTTGACGGATTTTAAGCCCTCAATGACAGAAAGTCCCGCGGTGAGACGTCGTACGGAGATGTGTCCCATCGTTTCCGGCGGTTTTTGTGACACAGATTTGCCGGTTGAGACAAAAGAACCCAAAAAACGATCATCTTCCGTGACTTCGGCTTCGTGGGTGGTCGATGTCAGCAGTTTGAGGGGCTCAAGTCACACGACAGAAGCCAAAAATGACTTTAGCAGTTTGAAATATACGCGGGAAACGAGTTCACCAAAGCCCAGTTTGAGTTTTTACGTGAATTTGGAGCCGGAGAAGAAGGAAACGAAGGAATTGAGGGATTATGAGACCCCGAAATCGCTTCAACTCACGAAATCTACGGGATTTTTCATTGATTTGTCGGGAGATAAGGAAGTTCCGAAGGAAAAAAAGAAAATTACAGCGCCAGAACCTGTGGTAATTGCTAAAAAACAAGAAGAAACTGACACGAAAAATATTTTTTCCATGTTCATTGACTTTGGTGAGAACAAAAAACCACGTACTGGTACGCCGCGACTCTCAAACAGTTCCTTCAAAAGTCTCGATGGCAGTTTCAGAGGCGCAACTGCTCAAAATAAGGACAACAAAGAAGTCACGGAGCAAAAACCAGCCGTCATTAAGGCTTCTGAGCAAGAAGAAACGAAAATTCCCGAAACTCCGAGTCCCGATAAGCAATCTCTGACCTCGGAATCTTTCACGTCGAACACAAATTCGCACGACGGCGGCGTAAATGGCGGCAAAAAGCAACAAGACGCAAAAATTAACGAAACTTTTGACAAAAGTTCACTCGGTTCATTGACTGACGGCATCCTATCGAAGGATTTATCGCCAATTTCGAGCACCGAAACTGACGATGCGACGTTCCAGCGCGATTCAGACGGAAGTTTTGTGCCACAGAAGAAATCCGAGTCGAAAGAATCGATTATCAGGTCACAAGAATCCGACATGCAAATTGCCATGGATTCGATTCAAGCGAGAATTGAGATTCAGAAACAAGCGTTACTCGATACGCCAACGAGTGACGGTGGGACTTTTGTAAAATTATCGGATATGGATAAACAACCGAAATCGTTGACGGGCTTGGAAGACGTGCAAAAACCACGTGGAAAGGGAATGTCGGCGTCAGCTGGAATGACGGGAATTAAGAAGCATAATTGGTTGGGCGACTTGGGAACGCAAAATGGTGACTTGGGGAAGCAAACGAATCTGTCGCCGTCTGAGGGAAATGTTAATTCGATCCCGTTGGCGTCTTCGGTGGAGAATTCCAAGTCACTTAGTCGATTGTTTCCGCATCTCAGTGATGGTAAGTCATGATTTTTTATTTTTTTTAAAGATTTTTTTTTTATCAAATTGAATATTTTTGTTCGAAATTTTTTAACAAAATTTTAAATTTGAAATTTTAAAATTTTCAGTTTCAATTTTTTTGCAGTTTTGAGTTATAAAATGATTAAAAATGATAAATTAGAGCCCTCTGACAAATTTTTATCCATTTGGAGCAAGATTTGACAAAAATGGCTTTGACACAGTTTTTGAGTTTTTGATTTAGTTTTGCTCTTGATTTAGTTTTCAAAACAAAACTATGTCAAAGAAAAAATTTTTTTTTCAGTTTCAATTTTTTGGCAGTTTTGAGTTATAAAATGATTAAAAATGATAAATTAGAGCCCTCTGACAAATTTTTATCCATTTGGAGCAAGATTTGACAAATATGGCTTTGACACAGTTTTTGCTCTTTATTTAGTTTTCAAAACAAAACTATGTCAAAGAAAAAAATTTTTTTTTTTTAAGAAAATGTTTTATAAATAATTTTTTTTTATTTTTCTGGAAATTATTTACAAGTGAGAAAAATTAATTATTTTTTTTCTCCAAAATTTGTTTTTCAAAATTATTAAAAATTGTTTTAAAAAAAATTTTTTTTAAAATTTTATGTTTTTATATTTTTTTTTTTTTTCATAAAAATTGAAAAATTTATACATATTTTAAAATTTTTTAAAAAATTTTAGAAACGCGTTTTAAAATTTTTCAAAATATTTTTTGGTCTGCAATACTATAAAATTTTATAAAAAAAATCATTTTTTAATTTAAATTTATTAAAAAATACCTCAGAAAAACAAAAAATCAGTAAAAAATGATAGAATTTACTTTATATTTATTTTTTATTTCTAAAATTTGAAAAATTATTTAAATTATTTTTTTTTAATTTTTGAATTTTAAATTTTTTAGATTTTTTTAAGAAATTAAAAAAAAATATTTATTGATTTATTGAGTTTTGATTTTTTTTTGCTATTCTTTTGCATTTTTTTTTTAATTTTTGAACAAAACTATAAAATTTCCGCCTAAAAAGTATCTAAAATAATAATTTTCTTATTCAGTTTTCAGTAAAAGCCTTCCCAATGACAGCGAATTCACAAGTTATCGCAACTCCAACTACTTGAGCGACATCGCACAGTCAGATATCTCCAACACAACGACATCAAGTGTGACATCAGGCTTAGGTGAGAAACGCGTGCATGCTAAATTATCGATTTTTTGCTTAAAATTTAATTTTTCTCGTACTTTGTAGATTCCCCCGATGAGTCATCCATTTCGTGTCGTCAACCGCGTCGCTTGGGTGAAGATCTACTCAAGATGTTTTTGCAGGAAATTGCGACAGATATCACCGTAGAAGTCGGCAGCAAGAAAATGCGAGCACATAAATGCATTTTACGGTCCCGTTGTCAATATTTTGCTGCAATTCTCGCTGGAAATTGGGTCGCCAATGCCGGAAATGTCATTTCGTTGTCGGGATATTCGTATGCTGCGGTGCACTTTGCCTTGTGTCATATTTATTCGGGTGCCTCGTATCCGCCCGAGGGAATTAGTTTGATGGAATTGGCGAGTCTTAGCGATTTGCTGGGACTGGAAGGCCTGAAGGAAGTGACAACGTACGCCTTAAAAATTAATTATTGTCACAATTTCCATAAACCGTGTTCCGGATGCATCGAGGGAGTGATGCAAGTGTTTCCGGTGACGCTAAATCATGGCCTTGATGATCTCTACAGGAAGTGTTTGAAGTGGAGTTGTAAATATTGGGGCAAAATATGGACTACGAGGTCGTTTGCACTGTTGCCAACTGACGTTATCTATCGATGTCGGCAGAGTATTTTGTCTCATATGGTAAGAAAAATTTTTAATTTTTTTTTAGAAAAATATTTTTTTCATTTTTGGATTTTGGGAAAAATTAAAATTTTAAAGATTTTTAATAAATTTTCATATTTTTGCATTTTTTTTTAATTTTTTAATTAAATTTAATATTTTGACAATTCATAATTAAAATTTTTTTTTAATGTTAGAATTATTGAAATATTAATTTAATTTTTAAAAAAATTTAAAATTCTAAAATTCTCAAATTTTTAAAGAATTTTAATAATTTTCCATAAAACTTTGACAATTTTTAAAGTAAAAAAATTTTTTTTTTTCAATTTTAAAATTATTTAAATTTTTTTTTGATAAAATCAAATAAAAAATAAATAAAATTAAATATTTTAATCAAATAAAAATTTAAATAAAATAAAGAAAAATTTATAATTAATAATTTTGAGATTTTTTGACTTTCTTTTTATCAAATTTTGACCTCAAAATTTCAAAAACTATTTTTTTGAATTTTTTTCATATAAAATTTTCGGAAATAAAATTGAAATAAAATGTGAAAAATCTTCAAAAAATGTTTTTTTTTGTATTAAAAAATACAATTTTAATTAAATTTTTCATCTTTTCCAGAGCTCTGAATCAGTTCTCAACTCAATAATCGACTGCGAGCAAATGCTTTCTGTGCTCGAACTCTCACGCTGGGCCGTTCTTGTGGAAAATGTTGTACGAGAAATCCTCGAATCAGCTCATATGTACATCGCGGATCACTTTGCGAACCTTCTTGCGAGTGACAGGTAAATTTTATTCCCTTCCAAAATTTAAATTTTAACTAAAAAATATTTTTTTTAGCTTTTTATCACTGGGTCACGGTAAAAGTTGGGCAATTACCAACTTGGAGGACCTCCTTTTGCGCACCGCTAGTACATTAACCCCCGACCAAGCATGCAAAAGTTACCCGAGAGCCGTTCGTTTGAACACTCTCTTGACTGTTCCGAACTCCCTGTCCTTCGACAACAGCAAAAAATCAAAAGATCACTCGGATGACGACGATTCTCTCACGTGGAACGAAGATTTTGTGCGTCTCGTGAGTGCGATCTTGACTGCCGTCGAGCAATGTCTCATCCGACAATGTTCGCGTGCCATGAAATGCAGCTCGTTCCAACGAATGGACCCGAATTTGAAGAGTAAGATCCAGAAATTGGCTTGCATCACGGATGTGATTGAGGAAAAGAAGCTGACGAGTATGAGAAATAAGGTAAAATTTCGAATTTTTTTAATTTTTAAAATTTTTTTTGATAAAAACTCTTTTTTAGTTGAACTCTAATTACCAAATCGCATCGTACCAATCACGTGATAGCGGATTAAATCAAATCCGGATGGCAATTCAGGCACATAACAACAAGTCAAACCGCGCTCCAGCTCCAGTTCCTTTGCAACCGTCCGTTTCGACGGCGACAGCGAACAAACCAAATGTGCCGAAAATGGGAATGGGCAGCAAAACGCATCGTTTTGTCGATGAAACGCGTTTTGGATCACTTCCAACGGCAATGACGAAGCAAATTCCCCGCGCCGAGAACGTTGAACGACTAAAAGTGGCACAAAATGGCGGAAATTCGACAGGAAGTTCTCGTAAAAGCAGCAATTTTTCAGTTTTGTCTGAAGCGAAGAACTCCAGTAGCAGCGGCGTAAGTTCATCTCTTCCAAAATCGCGCTTAGCTGATGTGAAACCGCGTTATTTGGAGCCTAAAAAATTGCATGTGGCTGAAATAACGCGCGGCGTTGGTAATAAATCGAACGCTTCGTCACGAACTGCAAGCCCAACTGTCGTGCGAAAGAATAAAATGGCGGATAGCAAGGCGTCACAAGACTCGAACATCTCTTTGGACAGCTTGACATCGCCGATGCGCAAGAAAAGTTCAATTATTTCCAGCAAACACACTTCCAAGGAGTCGCTAACGGCATTTTACCAAGCGAACGGCATGAAAGGACCGCAAAAAGAAAATGTCGACAAAAACGGGAAAGCAAGTTCGGTGCGTTCAGCTCGTAGTCGCATCGGATCCGGCAGTTCAACGCAGTCCCATTCAAGTTCTTTGGCTCCGGCGAATCGAACAGTTCGAAATTTAAAGTCTAAAAGTACGGATACGTCACCCGGCAATGCCCCAAAGAGCTTTTTCACGCAACGTTCGCGAAATATCCTCATGAAACGCGAACAAAAGTTCGGTTCGAGTGTTCCTGTGCCAGTTCCGGTGCAACTTCCAACCTCCGCACGCGAAAGAAATAAGCTTCGATCACAATTGGGGGTCTCAAATGTACCGTTGCCCGTCACAGCGAAGACCACGACATCAAAAGCGATGGCAAATCCCTTGAGGAAATCCGCCTCAGCGACTTCTGCAGCAAGTAACAAGTCGACAACAGCAAAAATTGACGTCACAAAGGCGAAAAATGAGAAAAACAAGAAAAAATCGCCCGTGCAAGCGACTATCGTGTATGAAAGAGTCGAGGAATTGAGTGGATCGACGACGTCACGCCTCGAACGGTCAAGTACTTTTTGCAAGGAATCATCGGATATCACAGATCTGGTCACCATTGAGTAAAAAGTGCACGAAAAAATGAGCAGAAATGCTTCTCTAGTCATAAACCAAAATAATATGCCCCAATTTTCTCCTTTTTCATTAAGAAAAAAAAAGTTACAAAGTAATCTCATCTTGTTAGAAATCTCTCTTATGTTAAAAAAAATAATATTTTAGAATTAAAGTTAAAAATTTAAAAAAATAATCGATCGAATGGACCGTACTAAGTAAAAAAAAACTAAAAATAACGAAAAATTGTGATGGCAAAAACTGAAATAATAATTAAAGTTATTAATTGATATCATTCCATATTCATAAAAATATGGCTTTTAAGTAAAAATTTAGCACGTAAGAGCTTATAAAAAAAGTATTGATTGAAATCTTGCTAATTTTTTTGAATTTTGTAAAGTATTATTAAAAATAATTTTAAAAATTTTGTTCAAGTGATTTATAAAAAAAAAGTTGTCGCATGGAAAATTTCTTTTTTGGAAAAAAAATCTCTAACCACCTGCAAAAAAAAATATTTCGTCCCTTTTTGAATCTCTAAAAAAAAATTTTTTTAACGCACTACTCTAGGATAGTTCTAACATACGTAAGACCAAAGGTTACAATTAATTATTGTTAGAAATATCACTCAACTTAGCCTTTCCCCGCAGTAAATTTGGGGAAAAATTCCGTCTTTTTGATCTCAGTTTTCATGACAGAAAAACTCGAAACTTAAAAATGCCTGTGACCTCTTTTTTTATTTGGATAGAAATTTAGTTTTAAGTTGATGAAATTAGTTATTATTTAAAGGAAAGAATTGATGTCTACTACTTCTATGTAGAAACGTATGGAAATATTTAGAATATACTGTTTGCTTAAAAAAAAATAAAATAAAATATAAAATTTATTCATTGCTGAATATTTAAAGGAAAAAAAAGAAATAAAATATAATGAAATAAATAAAGAATTATCAAAAAATTAAAGGATTTTTATTTTTTTTAAATAAATGAGGCTTCATTTTCTCTAAATGACAAAAAAAAATTTTTGAAGATTTTTTTAAATTGAAAAAAAAAAATTAAAATAATTTTTTTTTTTTAAATGTTCAAATGAGACATAAATTTTTAAAAAATTTTTTGAATCGAAAAAAATTTTTTTTTTAATTTTGGCGACAAATATTTAAAAATTAAAATTTTTTTTAGTAAAATTAAAAACTTATTTTTTTTCAAAAAATTTATATTTAAAAATTTTAATTTGAAATCTGAAAATTTTGAATTTTTCATCGCAAAATGTAACCAAGCAGGTTTGTCTAAAAACTTCGAAAATAAATTGAAACAAAGGTAAATGTTTTCAGAATTATTTTTTTTCATGATTCAATCAATTCAATAAAAAATTTAAAAAAATTAGAAAATTTACTTTGGGTTTCTCATAATTATATTTCAAAGTTAATCCACTTAATTTTATGTAAAATATGGGAAAATAATTTTTTTGACATTTAAAAAAATATTTTTAAACAAATTATTTTTTCGAAATATTTTTGAATACGAAAATCTAAAAATTGAAAAATTTTATTAAAAGTTTTATGAAAAATTTTGGAAATACATCAAAAATCGGTAATTTTTAAAATTTTTAACTTTTTTTTTTTTTGAAAAATTTAAAAATTTTCGAATTTAAAAAAACTTTTCGGACAAAATTATTGAATTTCATTTTTATTTTTAAAAAAATTTCATTAAAAAATAAATAATTAAATAAAATTATTAGAACTTAAAAAGATAAAAAAAAATATTTATCTGCGAAAGAGAAAAAAAATTATTAAAAAAATACTTGAATGAATTTTATTGCTAATTAAAATAATTTTAATTCCGATTTTTCATGCTTGTAAACAAACAAAAATCAATAACTCTAAAAAATCAGCGCCAAAAACTCATTTGCTGTACTCGCCACGCTCGAAATGTACTGCCGGAGCTGTTTAAGTATCACGGAATAAAAAGGATTCATCTTGGCGGAATGGCACGAATTCAGCTCGCATTGGCAAAGATTCAGTGAAAAATTTTGATTGTTGCTCCCTAACTCTCCAACCGTGTGCAAATCCCGTCATCACGTAAGAAGTTTTTTCATCCAAAAGACTTTTATTTAATTTTTTTCCCTAAATTTCAGTAAAGACGGAGTTTTGTTCGACAAAGAAGCGATTCTGCAATACATTTTGACGAAAAAAGAAGAATACAATCGCAAAATGAAAGCGCTTCCTTGATAATGAGCGACTTTTTGTCCTTGTCATCGTCATTAACGAGGGTGAATTTGACGTCAATGAGATCTTTGACTTTGATCGGCTTGTTGGTGATGGGACAATAAACTTGCTTATCGGGTTTTTCAATTTTTGCTCGTTTCGCGTCGGGAGTTTCGGATGGAGCCCAAAAGCTGGGAAGTTGTTTGTGTTTTCCGTTCGACATGTTGGAGATTGTACTTGAACTGGTTCCTGGTTCAGGCAGTTTTGAGCCAATTTTAGCGGTTGAGACGATATTTTTCTCCGTGCTGATGAATTTTTCAATGCGTTTGTTTTCTTCGGCGTTTGCGATTTCATTTTGTTCTTCCTCGTCGGTTTTCAATTGTTTCTCGTATTCCTTCATTTTGCGATTGTATTCTTCTTTTTTCGTCAAAATGTATTGCAGAATCGCTTCTTTGTCAAACAAAACTCCGTCTTTACTGAAATTTAAGTATAAAAATATAATAAAAGTCGGGTTTAAATGTAAACTTCTTACGTGATGACGGGATTTGCACACGGTTGGAGAGTTAAGGAGCAACAATCAAAGTTTTTCACTGAATCTTTGCCAATGCGAGCTGAATTCGTGCCATATCCGCCACTAGATGCGTCCTTTTTCTTCTCGTGATACGTGTAAACAGCTCCGGCAGTACTATTTCGAGCGTGGCGAGTCATTTTTAGGAGTTTTTGATGATTTTTTTTAGAGTCGATTGATTTTTGTTTGTTTACTTCGTTGACGGAGAATCGGAATTAAAATTACTTGAATTAGCGAAGCAAATTCGATTGTAGTATATTTTTAATAGATTTTCGATTTTGTAAGAGAGATTTTAAATATCTTTTTATTTATTTATTAATAAATTTAATTTAATTTAATTATTTTATTTTTTAAACTAAAAAAATTAAATTTTTTTTTTAATTAAAAATATATTTTTTTAAATTATTTTAATATTTCAATACATGTATTTCTTTAATTTAAAAAATTGAACATCAATGACAGGATTTAAAATTAAATTAATTATTAAATTAA
Organism: Culicoides brevitarsis; assembly: GCF_036172545.1. NCBI lineage: Eukaryota > Metazoa > Arthropoda > Insecta > Diptera > Ceratopogonidae > Culicoides > Culicoides brevitarsis. Next base: position 29,428,763 of record NC_087086.1, on the reverse strand, counting down.
TTTAAAATTTATTTTTTTGATATGATTTATCCTTCTTTATATTAAAAAAAAAAACATATTTAGAAAACTAATTTTATTCAAAAATTTTAATTTTAAATTATTTTAAATAATATTAATTAAAAAAATATGAAGCAATTATTTTTTTACTTTATTTTTTTAATTAAAAAGAATTTTTTTTAAATAAAAAAAATAATCATAATAATTCTTTATTATATTAATTAAATTTTTTAAAATTTTATTAAAATTAATATTTATGTATTTTTTTTAAATTAATTATTTAATTTGATTATTTCTAAATTTAATCAATTTTATTTTTTTTATATTTTTTATTCAATTTTTAAAAGTGAAAAAATAAATATTTTTATAAAATAAATTCTATTTAATAAAAATTAGAAAAAAATTTGCTCAAAAAAATTATTTAAAAATTATCATAGCAACCACTTAATTTTTTTTCAACCCTTCAAAAAAATCCGTTACCATGACAATTCCACATTTTGTTGATTTAAATCTCAATTAAAACACTCAAAACTTACTTTTTACACCTCAAAAAAAAAATGTTCTGGGGATTCTGCGAAGCCATCGACTTAATCGACGAATACCACAAACATGTCGATCCCTCAAAATCCTCTTTTGACATCCTCTTGTACGGCGGCGGAGATCCTCGTTTCATCCTCAGCATCATCGCAAAGTCCTACAAAAGAAACGTCTCCGTCAACATTTACCTCGTCGAGGGCTGCATTGAGCTCGTAGCTCGTTACATGCTTCTCCTATCGATTGCCTTGGAGCCTCCCGAAGAGCTCAGCATCAAAGCCAAAACTCATCTTTACATGGATTTATTCGGAAATGCGCTCCTTCGCCCGGCTTCGCATCAGTACATGTGCAGCAAAGCCTTAGTTTTACGAAAAATCCTCACAGAACCCGAATTTGGCGAACAATTTGCTCCAATTTTCAATTTTGAGCATCTCAAGTACAAAGAACGCGATCAACTGGAAAACGCTTTTGAGTTTTGGACCAATAAACCGAGTTACGTCTTCGATATTCGGAAATATTGGAACAATCGGGTGCGTCACGAGCTCGCTAGTCGATACGATACCCGCTCCGGAGCATTCGATTGGGATCTTCAGATGCGTCTGAAGGAATATGGAGGCAAAACTATCACATCGCAGGAGTACAACAGCTTCCGAGATAACGGAATTGCCTTTACTTTTCCCGAATTTGAGCAAACTCACCCGAATAAAACGTTCGCAGTGGCTCTGCAGAAGAACGGAAACACCTTTTTCCATCGAGGATGTGTCGGAGACATCACCGTTGGTCCATTTATCCCCTATGGCGTCACTTGCAGCGACGAAAAATTCCTGAAACAGGACCATGGAGTGGGGAAATTTCGTGCTACAGACATCACGGAACGAAATTTGTACGAATTAATGTGGGAAATTCAGGAACGTCGTGAATATGAACACGATCCGAAGGACACTCATGCTTACGGATCCGCGAAATTAGCTGATGTTCCGATATTAGAAGCCCAAAAATCGCAAGAAACGCTAAATTTGAAGCCATTTGATAAGCCAATGCTCGAAGCTGGGGGCGTAAAAGTGCATTTCATGTCCATCGATGACGTCCTGCAACTTCATGAAAAGCCAAAATTCCACCAAAAGTTCGATTTGATGTTTGTAGCTGCCAATTATTTCACTTTTCTAAAGGAATGTCACCAAAAACAGCTCGCTCCAAAGGCAATGATGATTTTTGAGACGCGTCGTTACTCGACAATGACTAAAAAAGAAATCGCCGATTTTTTGGCGCAGATTAAAAATTACGCGAAAAGCTTAAATCTCGAAGCCGTAACAAATTTCGCGATTAACACTCAATATTCGATGATAAAATATAAACTTAAGGAATAATTCTTAAACATTTTAATTAAAAATATTTGGAAAAATATTGAAATTCAATGAAAAACAGCCAATTTTTTTTTATGACGACGCAATTTCCGTCAGTGGTCCTTCCAAGTATTCCGCGAGTTTTGTTGCTTTTTGCACCAACATGCCTAAATTCACGCTCGAGTTCGCGTAGAGGCAAAGTAATAAGTTGACAACTTGAGTAATTGCGACATTTCCGCCGTCGCACTGCAAAACGAGCATCTTTAAGGAGTTTTCTTTTAAAGCCATTCGCCCGTGTTTCTCGTAAACGGCCCAAATGTTGCTGGCAATCGCTCCGCATGAGATGTTGGGACCGCCAGTTGATTGTCCGGAGTAGGCTAGCAAAGCTCCTTCTTGATTCAGGAGCAAAGTGTTTTCGATTCCGCCTGTGTTTGCTTGACTCAGCACTTGCATGAGGGCCTGAAATTGAGGAAATTTGATAAAAATTTTTTGCTAAAAAGTGGAAAATTAAAAATTACCTTTGGTTTCAGCATTTTTTTGAAGATTTTTAAGTCTTTTTTGAAATTATCAAAGATTTGTTTTTGTTTATCTGAATTTTTAGGCAAGCGCAAGTTGAAAATTTTTTCCTGTATCTAAAAAAATTAGGCCAAAAAAATTAAAAATTTAAAATTTTGACAACATTTTTCAAAATTTAAAGAAATTTGAGTCATTTGATTTTGAAATTAATGATTTTAAATTAAATTTAGGATAAAAATATTTAACAAAAAAATTTATAAAAAAATTTAAATTTTTTCAAAATTCAAAGAAAAATAAATTTTGAATTTTAACTGATAAAATTTTACCAAAAAAAAACGAATAAAAAACCAATTTTAGATAAAATTTTAATTTTTTTAGTGAATTCTTTGAATTTTTGAAAAATAAAATTAAAAAGTAACTTTTTTTATTATTTAAATTTTTGAGTTATAAAAAAATCAGAAAATTTTAAACATTTTTTTCAATCATTTGTATGAAATTTAAACGCTTTGTGAAAATATATCTTTTTACTAAACTTTAATTTATTTCAAAATAAGGCCATTAAATTTAATTATTTCACTTTATGTAACCCCCCCCTCCGATTTTGCCGAAAAAATTTTGTACTTTTTGATTGAAAAACAAAAAAAATGTCCAGTAAACATTTAAATTATATTAGATATGAACTTAATTTGCTTTAAAAACGCATTATCTATCGAAAATTTGATGAAAAAATTTTTGAGTCACGTGACCAAATTTTTTATTTTTTCTTAAATTTTTATTTTGTGAAATTTTATTAAAATTTTGACTTAAAAATTTAAAATAATGAAAATAAAAATTATTTTAATGTGTTCAATCAACGATTAACGTTCAAAAAAGTAGTAAAAAAAATTAAATAATTTTTATTTTTTTTTTCTCCTCCCCCTTCATAAAAATCCACATTCGAAGTGAAATAATTAAATTTAATGGCCTAAATTAAAAAAATCATTTTTTGCAATTACAAACAACAAATTTTTCCATTAATTGTACAAATTTTGGTCAAAAATTAAAAAAAAAACTAAAAATTCTGAAACTAAAATTACATTTTTAACAATTTTAAATAATTTTGAATAATTTTTGAAATCAAATACGAAAAAAATTTAAAATTGCACTGGCCTTAATTTTTTTCAAGACAGCGGATACTCGTCACATTTTTGCACTCCTCTTCGTATTCCGACACGTCAGTCCGATAAATCGTCAAACATTTGGAAATCTGGAAAAAATCTCAAATTTCACGGGTAATAAGGCGACTCTCTCCTCGCAATGATGTACAAAGCAGGTAAATGTCACTTTCAACATCGCAAATGCAAAAAATTTCCCCTAAACCCTCAAAATTCGCTAAAAATCGCAAGATGCCGGCTGGGGATTCCATGTAATCACTTTAAGGGTGGAACGTTTTTATAAAAAAAATATTTTTCATCAATTTTTTAACTAACATTCGAAATATTTTTCATTTTTAGTGATTTTATTCGTGCTTGCTTGTGTGATCGCCTCGTCAACGGGTCTGCGAACGGTCCAGCAATGCCTTTCTGACGTCGACACCGCCAGATATAATCAAGTTTTTGCCGATGGCTTGAAATCCTCCGATCTCCAAGGAATTTATTATTCCGCAATTAACCACAAAACCGTGACCGATGCCGAAAAGAAGGATGTTTGCAAGCGATTGCCCACACTTTACACCGATTCCAAACTAAATGTGAGTAACCTTGAGTAAACAAATAAAAAAATTCATGTCAACGTGTCTTAAAAAAAATTTTTTTTAGGAGTTCGAAAAGAACTTTTACCTCGTTGGAACGCACAAACACTTCGGATGTACGGAAAAATATCCCTCGGAAGTAGATGCCAGCATCAAATTCGCCTTCAGCAAAAATAGTTCGACAACGCAGGAAGTTTATTTCAACTTTTTCACCGCAAAAGCGCTGAAAGTCAACTTGCCGAATGAGATGTTGTTGCAAATTAGTCGCAATTTGCAGCTCGTTTTGAAGAAAGATGACTCTTTGAGCTCCGTAGCTCATGCTTTTTATGTCGCCGCTGAACTAGGCACGCACGGAGAATTCGCCTGGAAGCGTGTTGAAAGCACTTTAGCTCAAGCTGACGAAGTTGATGGCAAATTTTTGCAATTTGAAGGTGGTTTGAGCATTACAGCGTCAGTTATTAGCAGCATTTTCAAATTATCCGCAAATTTGAAGAAAGAAGTCCCCCTGACAACGGAACAAGCTACCAAATTCACTGCCTACTTCTTGTCGCGTCGCTCCGTTCAAACCCCGAAAGGCGTTTCGTCACTTCTGGAAGTTCTCACAACAGTTTCTGCCAAGCCGAGTCACGCTCCGGTCTGCATGCGACTTTATGACAACGGAAAATTGAAGCCGGAACAAGCATTATTGCGAATTCTCGTCGCTGATGTCTTTGGAAAGCCTCTTGCTGCGGTGCCAACGGTCAATGTGAAGATCGTTGCCAAGCAGGGCAACAAAGAAATCGAATCCAAAGCCGCTTTGAGTCAAATTAAGGCAGAACCAACAACTTTCGTCATCGATTTAGCGAAATATAACTTGGCAGGTGGTCATTATTTGGTCGATTTGGATGCCGGCACCTACAAAACGCAAGTTGTCATTAGTATGTTGCAAAAAGTGAAGGTTTCCTCGTTCGAAGTTGGCGTTGGAGATGTCGAAAGTTCCGCTGCCATCAAAAAACACACCGTTAACCACCCGGATAAGCTTCGCGAGGTCTTAAACGCCGATTCGCAACAAAAAATCGTCTTAAAAGTCGCTCTTGTGGACGAACAAACGAAAGCTCCGTTGACCGTTCATCAAGTTTTCGTGCGTTTAAGCAACGAACAAACCAAAGAAGAGATCATTTTCGTCGCGGAACAAGATTCCAGCAAAGCATACAAGTTCGATATGGATGTCGGGGCACGTAGCGCTGACTTTGGACACAAATCCGGGCAATACAGCATGGAATTGATCGTTGGAGATGCGTTACTTGCCAACTCTTTCGTGTGGAAATTCGCTGATGCTCAACTAAAATTCGCCCAGGAACCGTCGAAGAGTGCGCAACCAGTTCGCAAGGCATTGCCCGAAATCGCTCACAAGTTCCGCGAACCAGAATCGAGACCCCCGCGTATTTTTAGTGACTTGTTTACCGGATTGTGTGCTGCTCCGTTGCTTATTTTGGTTGTTTTGTGGCTCAAGTTGAGGGTTAATGTCTCGAATTTCCCGTTGTCGTTGAGCGCTCTTGGGTTCCATGTCGGACTCGGATCGATTTTTGCACTTTTCTTGTGTTTCTGGCTCAAGTTGAACATGTTCACGACACTGAAATACCTTTTGCCACTCGCTTTGTTCACATTTTTGACCGGAAACCGACTACTGAGACACATTGCGGCACGACGATCGGAAAAATAGAAGACTGTAAGAGAATTTTTCAGACATTCTAGATACTGTACTACGCGTTTCACATTTTTTTTTTGTTTTTTTAGCTAAGAAACTCACACATTTCACATAAAAAATTGTCTCTGTTCTCTACTAAAATTAATTTGAATGCGCATTATTTGTAACAAATGATAAAAAAAATTAAGAGATAATAAACTAAAAATGAAAAATTAGATTTTTTTGATGTTGTTTAATTAATTTTCATCGATTTTCTTCTAATTTTCAGTCAAATTACGAATCTTGCTTCACAACATTGAAATTTTTTTCCAAGAAAATCTGGCGTTTTTCAATTCTCTTCTTGCGGTCCTTCAAAAAATTCTTGTATTCAGTCCAAACATCTGAAATAAGTCGATGGAGTCGACTTTCGGAGAGCACATCAACCAACATCCAACCACGGATCTCTCGAGCGATGGTTCTAATGACCTCCGAATCCGAAATTTTGGATGAATTTTGTTTGGCATCCATCTTGAGATAGTAAATGTAGCCAAGTAAATCCTTATTTTTCAATGGAATTCCTTGGATTTCTCGAAGAGGAAAATCATGGATGGTTCGCTCGTAAGGACCAGTAGCTTTCTTGGCAGGAATTTCACGATTTTTGGTCTTGCGGGTGTCCATTTTCTTTAATTTTTAAGATTTAGGAAAGCAGAAACACGTTTTAGTTGCGAAATCTTTTGAATAGTGATGTCAAAAATGATGCGACTTAAGGAGGGGAGGGGGAGGGATATCTATTTTAGACATAAGATGGAGCTAAATAGTGAAAAAAATTATCATTTTTGAAACCAAAATTTTGAAAATTTTATGAAAAAAATGCTTAATATTGTTCATTTACTTAATAAAAGCCTAAAATAAGCTTTAAATTACTAAATTTGAATTAGCAAAAGGCGATTTTCAAATTTTTAACGGTCATATTTTCAAATTGACACAAATTTTGGATCTTTTTTATTTGTCGCTGTTTTTCATTTTTATGCAAATTGTTTTCGCTTTTATGTAAGGATCTTGATAAATATAAAATCAGTTGAATCAATTAAAAAATTTTTTATAATATTAAAAAAAAATTTCACAATTTTTATAAAAATTTTAAAGTAAATAATTTAAAACTTTTAATTAAGCCACTAAATAAAATTATTTCAATTATGTCACAAAAAAACTCAGGGGGAATAATAAAAATGAAATAAGAAAAATTTTGCAATTTTACTTTTTGATTGAAAAACTTAAAAAATTTAAATTTATTTATTTTAATTTTTATTTAGGCCGCTCCAAATGAAACTAAATAGTTTTGTCCAAAATTTTTGAAATAAAAATGGGGGGGCAAAAAAAATAAAAAATTTTGAAATACTTTTTTTCATACAAAATGCCAAATTTTTTAAAAATTTTTGATTTTTAATCAATATTTTTGTTGTTTTGAGTTTTTTACATTGATATTTGTGTATTAAAAATTGATTTAAAAATTTTAATTAAAATTGAAAAAAATGAATTTAAAAAAAAACTGTAAAAATTTTTTTCGAAGACAAAAAATCAATAATTTTTATAAAAATTTATTTTTAATTTTTTTTAAAGAAAATTTTATGTCGAAATATGATTTTGAATACAAAAGTTAATAAAAATTGAAAAATTTTCTTAAAAGTTTTATGAAAAATTATGGAAATACATCAAAAATCGGTAATTTTTGATGAAATTTTTAACTTTTTTTTTTATTTTGCCCCATTGGATTTTCGAATTTAAAATGGGGCATCGGACAAAACTATTGAGTTTCATTTGGAGCGGCCTTATTTTAGGAATTTTCTTTTAAATTTGAAAATAACAAAATCTTAAATTTATCATCGTTTTACGTTCAAAAACATATAAAATAGCATACAAATTTAAAAATTAAGAAAAAAATTTGCAATTTCATAATAAAATGATAATTTTTGTATTGAAAAAAAAAATTAAAAAAAAACAAAGAGCCTCTCACTAATTTCCATATCTCATAACTTCTCAAAAGGTGTCAATTAAAGTATTTTTGATAATGAGGTGTTTTTTACCTCACACACAAAAAAAATATAACACACAATTGATAAATTATTTTGTTCGGAAAAAAATTAAACGTGACAGTCATTTTTCTTTACACTATTGTGGCTCGATAGATAGAAAGACGTACTACTTTACGTTTCATGCAACACCAATCAATATAATTTGTACAACAATTGTTTACAGGATTACTTAAATACTTATACTGATTAACTAAAGTGCTTTGTACAGCAACTTTTTTTAATATTTATCAGTTATTAACTAAATAGCAACACACAATTGAATGGGTTTATCACAGTTTTTTGTTAGTTTGAAGATAATTAAATTAGCGTTTAATATTTTTTTTATTTTTTTCTCTTCAGTTGTTTATCGAGCTGTTAACATAGTTTAATAATAATTTTTTTGTCAATTTTTTCGTTAGACAATAGATTTGTCTCTGAGCCATCCACGGAGGAAAAAGACAAGCGAGCTTTGTTCTAAAAGAGTGATGAGAAAATTATTGCTCGAAAAGATGTTTGTTTAAGACACTTTCACTAATGAACAATGGTCGTCGTCGCGCAATGCATCGCTTCAGGTCGTGAGATTGTTCCTAATTTCAATTTACAACTCGTAAAAATTTGTTGATGGTCCACACACCTTGTTACGTTCTCATCGCCGCTTCGAATGTCTTCAACCTGCAAAAACGGAACAAAGGGATTCAGTCGTAAAAATGGATTTAATGAGATTATTTTCTGTTGATGATTGCTCGGAAATAATTAAATTTTTACTTTTACGACGAATAAAAAGGATCGGAATCGTAATCAAACCACAAAAAAAGTTACAATGTTTCACACGAAATTTCGCGTTTTTTTTGTTGATTGATTCAAGAATGAAAAGAAGATGCTCAAAACGTTTAGCTTCTGTTTAATCGTTTGGTTGCACGTGATCCAATTTATTACGTTTCTCTGCAGTTCTCAACGTTGTGCGGGACTCGAATTAAGCTTGGAAGCATTTTATTATGAATTTTATAACATTTTTTTTTGTTCAATACTGTTTTTCAGATAAAGTCAAATAATGAAGATAACGAACAAAAAATGAATAGATTGGGAATAAATATGATGATCACGCTATCGTTGTTCGAAAAAAAAGTAAAAAAGAGTTAAAAGGTGAAGGAACTATGTTGATGATGAGAAAATGTTGAATTAGTAAGTATTTAAAGTTTTCTATTAGTTTTAAAGAATTTTTTCACTTTTATTCGTTTTTTTATTTTATTATTTATTATTTTAAAATATTTAGCTTTAAAAAGGCTTACAAAAAATCATATTTAGCACATTTTCAAATAATTTTAATTTTTGAAAAAAAAAGATTGCATGCAATAATTATTTATTTTTTTTAAGAAATTTAATATTTAAGATATTTAATTATAAGAAAAATCTAATTTGATTAAAAATAACAAAAGTAATAATTTTTAAAAAATTTCATCAATATTTTAAAAAATTATTACATTTGTTTTTATTTTTGATCAAATTTTTTTTTCTTATAATTCAATATTTTTCAATTTTTTTTAATTAAAATTAAAATTAAATTCTTTTTTTTTCAAAAATTAGAATTATTTGAAAATTTTCTAAATATAATTTTTCGTAAGCCTTTTTTTAAAGATAAATATTTAAATATAAAATAAAAATAAAAGAATTTTTTAAAATTGAAAAGTTTGTTAAATCTAAAAATAATTTTGATTAATTAATCCCGCCTGAAATTTTCGTTAAAAAATTATAAAATATAAAATATTTTTTTAAAGAAAAGACACTTACCTTATTAAAAATAAAATAATATTTTAGTAAAAAAAAAAATAAATAAATTATAAAAATTACATGAGCAGCTGTTAAACATTAAAATATTCGTCAAAAAGTGCAATAATTCTGTCAGTCCATAAAAAATATATAATAATAATATAATTTTTCCGTCTTTTTCTTCATATATATTTCTTGTAATTTTTTTTCTTCTTATATTTTTTCGCAATCCAGCAATGTAATAATTCCAGAATTATGATTCTTTTTTTCTGCACAATCATACAACTTACTTTAATACGATATGCACATATGTATATTTATCATATATTATATATGTTACACACACATGCTCGCAAAATAATTTAATATAATTCAGATGCAAACAGGAAAAAATAATAATAATTTAAAATAAAAACGTGAATTAAGCAAAATGGCGAATGTAAATGGCTGACACAGAACGTCGTTCAATATAAAGAGGGAATGTTTTAATAAACATATATGATATATATAAGATGAATTGTGTACGCGAAATAAATATCATACAATTATTATTTATTATTATGATTATTATTGTACTTCATCTTCATCATATATGTATGACGTATATATGATTCTGTAGCAATTTCATATCAAACACGATTTTTTTTCCTTTAACATTTATATTTGAATATTTTACACAGGCATACAAAAAGCAAGCAATCGATGTTGTAAAATTTATAATTTCTTAGAATTTAGCCATGCATGCACCGCATCAACACTAAAAACAGCCGGTCAGTCAGTATGGAAGTCGGTAGCTTTAAAACGATTAAAATAATAATAATATTTTTTTTTACATATATAATCAAACATGCAATCAAAAATAATTAATTTAATTACACAAAAGTCAGAAACAAATGGTAAATATATATGATGATGGAGAAGTTTTTAGCAGTGCCAGCGTAAGTAAGATATAAAAATGAAAATTACGGCAAGAATCGTGTACAAGAGTGAGAACAAAAATTAGGTTGCTTGCATGACCATAAATGTTTACAAGAAACTAAACTTAACTTTTAACTATGATTTTGCGGCTTTTTTGTATATTAAAAAAATATATAACATATATGTTGTATTTTTTTTATTAAAAATTAAGTTTTTACATATTTATATTATTTAAATATTTCAAAAATTTTAAAATATTTAAAAATATATTAAATAATATTTATTAATATAATTAATTATTATAAAAAATATTTGTATATCATAAATGTTATAATTTTATTATTAAAAAAAAATATTTTTTTTAATATTATAAAAAAATTTAAAATATTAAATAATTTAATTAAATTTAATAATTATTTAATTAATTATTTATTTAATTTATTTAAATAATAAATATTAAACATATTTAAAAAATATTAATAAAATTATAAATATATATTTATAAAATATTATAAATGTTTTAAATATTATAAATTATTTTTATAAGTTTGTAACAAAATTTATTTATTTTTTTATTAAATGCTTTTTTTATTATTTATTATTATAAAAATAAATTGATTGCTTTAAGGAACACTTTTGCAAAAAAAAAAATAATAATAATAATCATGATAAAAAAAACACATTTTTATATATTTTATACATGTTACATATAAAAAAATAACATTGCGTGATAAATATAATTTTCGATATATTTTAAAAGACTGCAGAAGTTGCTAGCAGTGTAAAAGAAGAAAAAAACATTCTGAATCAAAAATATTACAAATATTAGACGCAGACGAGTTGAACACGGATAAGCAATAATTTGTGTGTGGATGGCGTGTCTTGGAAGAAGAGATGACTTGAATCTCGTTTCGGCGGAGATTTATTTCATTTTATAACGATTATCATAATTATTGTGTTCAGCTACTGGGTTACTCGGCGAGTATTTTTCAGTTTTTTTTTTTCATTATCATCATGTTATGCAAATGCAACAAGGCAAAGCAAGGAGACAGGTCGACTCACGACAAAATATAATTGCGATGCAATTACAATCATCCTCTTCTTGATTCTGTTGCAGGTGGATATCCGGTTAAAAGATATTTTTTATACACCTTGAGATTGTTGAATTACCGCTTTGATAGCAATTTTTCCTTTTATTATTAAGGTTATCGTTGTCATCGAATTGCTTTTGACAGCAAGGAACAAGCCTGGAAGCAGTGTCCCCTTTAATTTTTTGAGGAGTCGCAAAAAAAACAACAAAGTCAGGTCACACATTTAACAGTTATTGAACCGTTTAATCGTTTTTTATATGGAAGGTGGTAGATTTGCCGGCAGATGACTTGACTGGCTTTTATATTAATATTGTAGATACGAAAGTTCATTAATCACTCCAGAAGAGTGTGTGCCGGAGAAGTAATGAATTTTTCACTTGTTTTGCGTTTGTTCTGCGCTTTCATCATTTATTATACAAATATAAAGCAATTACAAATGGAAATGATGAAAAAAAATTAAAGAGTGGGTTATAAAAGCGTATTTTTTAAGTTCAAGAATGGTTTCAAGAGACCAAAATTTATAAAAAAAAATAAAATATATATTTTTTTAAATTTTTTTCTTAGAGAATTTTTTAAAAATTAAGCTTAAAGTGAAGTTTTTAGCTATTAAAAAATAATTTTAAGCAATAATTTTGACTAAACTTTAAAATTAATTTAAATATTCTTAAAAAATTAAAAATCTGGTAAAATTTTCTCTCCAAGGCCAATTTTGCGAAATTAAAAAAAAAATAATAAAAAATTCTGAATATTAAAAAATGATTCAAATTCTTATGGAAAAAAATTTTTAAAAATTCAAAAAATGCTAATAATTAATGGAACATCAATTTTGAAGTTAATAGAACAATATTTTTTTTAATTTTTTGAAAATTTTAGAAAAAAATTAAAATTAAATTAAAAAATAAAAAAATTATTAAAAAAATTTAATTGAAAAATTATAAAAATTAAGAATTTTAAAAATTAAGTTTAATGTAAAAATGTTAATAGAACGAATTATTTTTTTCCATAAGAATTATCTACATTACGGTAATCAAAAAAATTTAAATTTAATTGAAAAATTATAAAAATTTAGAATTTATTTCAAAAAATTGAAATAATTAATTAATTTTTTTTAAATAGTTATTTTCTAACCCTAAAAAATATATTTTTTAATGCCCTTCAAGAAAATCTCCACAATTTCTTCTTATTTTCGCAAAAAAAAAACACTTCCAATTAAATCCAACATATTGATTTTGTCGAAATGATTCGAATCTCCGACTTAATCTTCCTCTTAATAGATTTTGCTATCTCAAAGAAACACAAAATCCACTCAAAAGAAACATTTATTTGATCTGAATCGGTCAATAAAGATAAAGCGCTTATATAATAAGACACACGTTGCTTCACTCACACACAGTGAGAAAACCGAGTAATTGTAACTATTTAACACAGTTTACATCTGTTAATAACATCTACAACTTTGTCACGACGACAACAACGAGACCACAAAAGGGTAAATTGAATGTACAAGAGCGAGGCAAGTAATTCATTCGCTCGTTCGGTTTATGGCAAAAATTGAAGCGCAACAAACTAAATGCTTTTTTTTAAATAAATTGGAAGAATGATTAATGATGAATTTCAGTTTTTATATGAAGGAGTTTTATTGATTGTTTGTAACTCTCAACTGAACTCGTAACTTGTGCCTCGATAATGGCAATAAAGTAGATATTAACTAGATCTTGTCATGTCAATGTTGTTTTTTTTTTGGTAGTCAGTGATTAAGCACAATTATTTGAACTAGATGATGATGATGATGTGGGAATGAAAGACGATGAAAAAAAGGGACAGAAATTAGGGTTGAATATATATATTGGAATTCTATTAAAAACTTGTTTGGAAAGCAAAGAAAATTGGCATGTTTTTTATTTTAAAACATGATTCAGATGAAATCTAGTAAATTTTTTCTACGTCTTTTTCTTTTTTGGAACGTGAGTAGATTTTATTGAAATTTCTTGGCAATCTCGAGATGAAACTTAATACAGTAAAATATCTTTAAGTTTTTTTTATGTGTACTTCGTCATCAAATTGATGGAAATGCCTTTTTTCTAGATGTCGAGTGATCTAAATTTCTATTCTTTTTAATACGGAAAAATCATTAAGTGTGCTGTCTCCGTGTGTTGAAATGATTTGTTACATTCGAGACGTTTATTATTTCATTTTTTGCGTTCTTATTGGAATTTGAGAAAAAGAGCGCTAAAGTGGATGGAAGGTCTTTTGTTCGATATCAAATAAAATTTGTCGAAATATTTATACAAGAGTTATGGTCAAAAATGTCGAATTTTCAAAAATGCAAGAGTTGTTTATTTTTTTGTGTATAAAAGTGATTTTAAAAGGTTTTTTTAAACCCCTATAACTAAACTTATTCTTAATTTAAATTGGTACAAAAAAATAGAAAAAAACTACAAATAAAAAGCCCCTGCGAGCACCAGGCTCCTAGTGGGGAAGTTTCAGTTGGATCTCATATATTTCTCTTGAAATTTTTGCTGACATGAGTGTTATTTGTTTATAGTACGTGGCCTTGACTGGCAGAATTCCAAAAGTACTGATAAAGGTCTTGTACATTGCACCTTACTGAAAATTTCTCAGGAATTTAGAAGTATCAGATTTTACAAATGTTTGAATTGATTATATAGTACACATGTAAATTAGATGCAATTTTGGTACAAAAATAGTAGAAAAAGTAATTAAAGAACCACATTTTATATCTTCTGAGACCACTAGAAGAAAGAAAAATAATGGATAAAACAAGAAACATTTATTCATTAAGAGAGTTAAAGGAACAAACTTCTCTCAGAAGTTTATTGGAGTTTGATTAAAGTGTTGATAGCTTGAAATTTTCTGCATGCTTTGAAAACTTTGAATGTACCGCTTTGCTTGCTTGCTCTGAATAAAAACCCAGTGATTGTCCTTTTAATTCTATAAAGTCTTCATTTTTGGAGTGACAGTAATTTTTAATTTTAGAATTTCTTCTTTAAAACTTTGGATCTTTTTTCATAATTTTTATCGTGTTTCCATCCATTATTGGCATATCATAATTGATAGCAAAGAGCGAAGCATTAGGATTTATGGCTTTACCAATTGTTGTTAAAAGTTGATAGTTCAAGAATCTTAAAGTCAGTCTCATTGAATTTTGTCACTTTTATTTAAAACCTTACCTTTAATTTTTTGTTTAAGTGAGAAGTATCAGACTCTATTTAAAAGGAGAAGTATCAGACTCTATTTTAAACATATCATATGAAAATTTGATCTAGAATTAAAGTAAATTTTAGAAACTTAAGGAATTTTGCACAGTCAAACAGATACAAAATACTTACATATTTGGTCCTTGTGAATTTATTGAAAATAAGTTCTTTAAGAACAAAATGCGCTTTCATGTGATTTCCTTTAGCACAAAAGCTATGAATCAACATCGAACACTTTCCTCTCACAATAAATTATTAAAATTGTGTCTATAAATAAAACTCATAACATTTTCATTAGATGTCAATCAAAATCAAACTTTTTGTTTTTATGTGTAGGAATACTTACAATCGCTACAGATGTGTATATTTTAGATTTGTCTGGTGCTTCGTCAAATTTCAAAAAAAAACTTATTTCATCACGGGCGCAATGTTTCTCGATACATTTGATGTGTTAAAAGTAAATCATTCCCTGTCGAAAATTTCCCTACCATCCAAATTCACCGCAATACATCTTTAAAATCTCCAAAGGTCCCACATTATAAAAAGTGAGACAAAGAAAAAAAACGCGACGTAATTTAAGTAAATGATGAATTGAAAATGTATGAACGCGCCTGGCAACATTTCATTGTATTTCAATATATATATTTTAAATTTAAAGAGAAATAATAATTATAAATCTATAAATAATGATTTTCCATACATACCAACGAATGTCACTTTTTTCTTCGTTCATCATCAGGTTCGTAAATATGTTAGGTGGTTCGATGGCAGAGGCGTTACTTCCGTAAGTTTTCCGACTGATGACAATTGGAGGCTACGATCTACATTTCCCTTCTCTGTGCGACGATCAAAGAAATTGTAACATCTAACATTAGGAAGTCATCTTGTTGGTTTTTTGTAACAATGTCCCACAAAGTTTCACCTCCATTACTCATTTATTTTTCACTTTTTTCATCAACCACATCATCATCATCAGCAGCAGCGGAGACGAATATTCAATCACTTGATTTGAATTTGAGGAAAACATCTTGATGAATGTCAAGATTATGTATATTTATATTTAAATAAATGAAAACACACGCGTTTCGCCTAACAAACAAACAAACACATGTTTAATTTTTTGGCAGGAACGACCATTTTTCAGTAGGTATAAAACATTTAAATAATAATAATCATTAACGTAATTAAGTAAAAAAAAAAAGTAAAAACAAAATAAAATTATCATAATTATTACTAGAAAAATAAGACGAGTGACAAAATGTGGTATCGAGCCACCACAGGATGTTGTTACCCAACATTTAATTAAAAATATTTTACTTTTGTTTTTTTTTTCAGAAATTTGAAAGAAAATAACATTGATGACAAATAAATAAATTGAATTACAAAGACGAAAAAAAAGTGTCGGTGCTTTTTTTTAATGATAAAAATAGAGTAGATTCAATTTAAAAGTAAATATGTTTTTCTCTGCAAGAACAAAAAAAAAAGTAAAATAAAATGATGATGAATGATAGATATTGAAAATTAAGTCTGTATGATGTTTATATAGCGAAAAAATGACGAGCCAAGTCACATCACATTTTAGAACAAACGCATCATGTTACGCCATGCCATGCCATGCCACGCCACGTACATTAATTGATTTTCTATATTTAATATTTTTATTTGTCATTAAAAGACAACAACATTTGCCGCGTCTCAAAAAACTCTTAAATTCTCATCGTATGCATATTTGTAATAAATTATTTTAATTTTAATGCAGTGCGAATCAAATCTGCTTTTACGCGTCTCACAAGAGTCTCTGCGTTTGATCGAAACCGCAAACTCTTCAAAAT